>NW_027476354.1:0-285615 GCF_051020955.1 Megalopta genalis
CAATGCGAAATAGAAGGCTTAGCATCAAATCCATGCGACACAAATTATTTAGCTTCGTATACTTGCGATATAAGTGATAAAGCTTCAAATGCATGCGAAACAAACGAGTTAGCTTCAAATCCATGCGAAATACATGATTTAGCTTCAAATCAATGCGAAGTAGAAGATTTACCTTCAAATCCATGCGAAACAAATGGCTTAGCTCCAAATACTTGTGATATACATGATTTAGCTTCAACTGCATGCGAAACAAACGAGTTAGCTTCAAATCCAAGCGAAACACATGATTTAGCTTCAAATCAATGCGAAATAGAAGGCTTAGCATCAAATCCATGCGACACAAATTATTTAGCTTTGTATACTTGCGATATAAGTGATAAAGCTTCAAATGCATGCGAAACAAACGAGTTAGCTTCAAATCCATGCTAAATACATGATTTAGCTTCAAATCAATGCGAAATGGGAGGCTTAGCTTCAAATCCATGCGACACAAATTATTTAGGTTCGTATACTTGCGATATAAGTGATATAGCTTCAAATGCAGACGAAACAAACGAGTGATCTTCAAATCCAAGCGTAACACGTGATTTAACTTCAAATCCATGGGAAACAAATGGTTTAGCTTCAAATACTTGTGATATACATGATTTAGCTTCAGCTGCATGCGAAACAAACGAGTTAGCTTCAAATCCAAGCGAAACACATGATTTAACTTCAAATCAATGGGAAGTAGAAGATTTACCTTCAAATCCATTGGAAACAAATGGTTTAGCTTCAAATACTTGTGATATACATGATTTAGCTTCAGCTGCATGCGAAACAAACGAGTTAGCTTCAAATCCAAGCGAAACACATGATTTAGCTTCAAATCAATGCGAAATAGAAGGCTTAGCTTCAAATCCATGCGACACAAATTATTTAGCTTCGTATACTTGCGATATAAGTGATATAGCTTCAAATGCAGACGAAACAAACGAGTGATCTTCAAATCCAAGCGTAACACGTGATTTAACTTCAAATCCATGCGAAACAAATGGTTTAGCTTCATATACTTGTGATATACATGATTTAGCTTCAGCTGCATGCGAAACAAACGAGTTAGCTTCAAATCCAAGCGTAACACATGATTTAACTTCAAATCAATGGGAGGTAGAAGATTTACCTTCAAATCCATGCGAAACAAATGGTTTAGCTTCAAATACTTGTGATATACATGATTTAGCTTCAGCTGCATGCGAAACAAACGAGTTAGCTTCAAATCCAAGCGATACACATTATTTAGCTTCAAATCAATGCGAAGTAGAAGGCTTAGCATCAAATCCATGCAACACAAAGTATTTAGCTTCTTATACTTGCGATATAAGTGATAAAGCTTCAAATGCAGGCGAAACAAACGAGTTAGCTTTAGATCCAAGCGTAACACATGATTTAACTTCAAATCAATGCGAAGTAGAAGACTTATCTTCAAATCCATGCGAAACAAATGGTTTAGCTTCAAATACTTGTGATATACATGATTTAGCTTCAACTGCACGCGAAACAAACGAGTTAGCTTCAAATCCAAGCGAAACACATGATTTAGCTTCAAATCAATGCGAAGTAGAAGGCTTAGCATCAAATCCATGCAACACAAATTATGTAGCTTCTTATACTTGCGATATAAGTGATATAGCTTCAAATGCAGGCGAAACTCACGAGTGATCTTCAAATCCAAGCGTAACACATGATTTAACTTCAAATCAATGCGAAGTAGCAGATTTAACTTCAAATCCATGCGAAACAAATGGTATAGCTTCAGATACTTGTGATATACATGATTTAGCTTCAACTGCATGCGAAACAAACGAGTTAGCTTCAAATCCAAGCAAAACACATGATTTAGCTTCAAATCAATGCGAAATAGAAGGCTTAGCTTCAAATCCATGCGACACAAATTATTTAGCTTCGTATACTTGCGATATAAGTGATATAGCTTCAAATGCAGGGGAAACAAACGAGTGAGCTTTAAATCAAAGCGTAACACATGATTTAACTTCAAATCCATACGAAACAAATGGTTCAGCTTCAAATACTTGTGATACACATGAATTTGCTTCAGCTGCATGCGAAACAAACGATTTAGCTTCACACCCAAGGGAAACACATGATTTAACTTCAAATCAATGCGAAGTAGAAGGCTTACCATCAAATCCATGCAACACAAATTATTTAGCTTCTTATACTTGCGTTATAAGTGATATAGCTTCAAATGCAGGCGAAACACACGAGTGATCTTCAAATCCAAGCGTAACACATGATTTAACTTCAAATCAACGGGAAGTAGAAGATTTAACTTCAAATCCATGCGAAACAAATGGTTTAGCTTCAAATACTTGTGATATAAGTGATATAGCTTCAACTGCATGCGAAATAAACGAGTGAGCTTTAAATCAAAGCGTAACACATGATTTAACTTCAAATCAACGGGAAGCAGAAGATTTAACTTCAAATCCATGCGAAACAAATGGTTTAGCTTCAAATACTTGTGATATACATGATTTAGCTTCAGCTGCATGCGAAACAAACGAGTTAGCTTCAAATCCACGCGATACACATGATTTAGCTTCAAATCATTGCGAAGTAGAAGGCTTAGCATCAAATCCATGCAACAAAAATTATTTAGCTTCGTATACTTGCGATATAAGTGATATAGCTTCAAATGCAGACGAAACAAACGAGTGATCTTCAAATCCAAGCGTAACACGTGATTTAACTTCAAATCCATGCGAAACAAATGGTTTAGCTTCAAATACTTGTGATATACATGATTTAGCTTCAGCTGCATGCGAAACAAACGAGTTAGCTTCAAATCCAAGCGTAACACATGATTTAACTTCAAATCAATGGGAGGTAGAAGATTTACCTTCAAATCCATTGGAAACAAATGGTTTAGCTTCAAATACTTGTGATATACATGATTTAGCTTCAGCTGCATGCGAAACAAACGAGTTAGCTTCAAATCCAAGCGAAACACATGATTTAGCTTCAAATCAATGCGAAGTAGAAGGCTTAGCATCAAATCCATGCAACACAAATTATTTAGCTTCATATATTTGCGATATAAGTGATATAGCTTCAAATGAAGGTGAAACAAACGAGTGATCTTCAAATCCAAGCGTAACACATGATTTAACTTCAAATCAATGCGAAGTAGAAGACTTATCTTCAAATCCATGCGAAACAAATGGTTTAGCTTCAAATACTTGTGATATACATGATTTAGCTTCAACTGCATGCGAAACAAACGAGTTAGCTTCAAATCCAAGTGAAACACATGATTTAGCTTCAAATCAATGCGAAATAGAAGGCTTAGCTTCAAATCCATGCGACACAAATTATTTAGCTTCGTATACTTGCGATATAAGTGATATAGCTTCAATTGCAGACGAAACAAACGAGTGATCTTCAAATCCAAGCGTAACACGTGATTTAACTTCAAATCCATGCGAAACAAATGGTTTAGCTTCATATACTTGTGATATACATGATTTAGCTTCAGCTGCATGCGAAACAAACGAGTTAGCTTCAAATCCAAGCGTAACACATGATTTAACTTCAAATCAATGGGAGGTAGAAGATTTACCTTCAAATCCATGCGAAACAAATGGTTTAGCTTCAAATACTTGTGATATACATGATTTAGCTTCAGCTGCATGCGAAACAAACGAGTTAGCTTCAAATCCAAGCGATACACATTATTTAGCTTCAAATCAATGCGAAGTAGAAGGCTTAGCATCAAATCCATGCAACACAAAGTATTTAGCTTCTTATACTTGCGATATAAGTGATAAAGCTTCAAATGCAGGCGAAACAAACGAGTTAGCTTTAGATCCAAGCGTAACACATGATTTAACTTCAAATCAATGCGAAGTAGAAGACTTATCTTCAAATCCATGCGAAACAAATGGTTTAGCTTCAAATACTTGTGATATACATGATTTAGCTTCAACTGCACGCGAAACAAACGAGTTAGCTTCAAATCCAAGCGAAACACATGATTTAGCTTCAAATCAATGCGAAGTAGAAGGCTTAGCATCAAATCCATGCGACACAAATTATTTAGCTTCGTATACTTGCGATATAAGTGATATAGCTTCAAATGCAGGCGAAACTCACGAGTGATCTTCAAATCCAAGCGTAACACATGATTTAACTTCAAATCAATGCGAAGTAGCAGATTTAACTTCAAATCCATGCGAAACAAATGGTTTAGCTTCAGATACTTGTGATATACATGATTTAGCTTCAACTGCATGCGAAACAAACGAGTTAGCTTCAAATCCAAGCAAAACACATGATTTAGCTTCAAATCAATGCGAAATAGAAGGCTTAGCTTCAAATCCATGCGACACAAATTATTTAGCTTCGTATACTTGCGATATAAGTGATATAGCTTCAAATGCAGGGGAAACAAACGAGTGAGCTTTAAATCAAAGCGTAACACATGATTTAACTTCAAATCCATACGAAACAAATGGTTCAGCTTCAAATACTTGTGATACACATGAATTTGCTTCAGCTGCATGCGAAACAAACGATTTAGCTTCACACCCAAGGGAAACACATGATTTAACTTCAAATCAATGCGAAGTAGAAGGCTTACCATCAAATCCATGCAACACAAATTATTTAGCTTCTTATACTTGCGTTATAAGTGATATAGCTTCAAATGCAGGCGAAACACACGAGTGATCTTCAAATCCAAGCGTAACACATGATTTAACTTCAAATCAACGGGAAGTAGAAGATTTAACTTCAAATCCATGCGAAACAAATGGTTTAGCTTCAAATACTTGTGATATAAGTGATATAGCTTCAACTGCATGCGAAATAAACGAGTTAGCTTCAAATCCAAGCGAAACACATGATTTAGCTTCAAATCAATGCGAAATAGAAGGCTTAGCTTCAAATCCATGCGACACAAATTATTTAGCTTCGTATACTAGCGATATAAGTGATATAGCTTCAAATGCAGGCGAAACAAACGAGTGAGCTTTAAATCAAAGCGTAACACATGATTTAACTTCAAATCAACGGGAAGCAGAAGATTTAACTTCAAATCCATGCGAAACAAATGGTTTAGCTTCAAATACTTGTGATATACATGATTTAGCTTCAGCTGCATGCGAAACAAACGAGTTAGCTTCAAATCCACGCGATACACATGATTTAGCTTCAAATCATTGCGAAGTAGAAGGCTTAGCATCAAATCCATGCAACAAAAATTATTTAGCTTCGTATACTTGCGATATAAGTGATATAGCTTCAAATGCAGACGAAACAAACGAGTGATCTTCAAATCCAAGCGTAACACGTGATTTAACTTCAAATCCATGCGAAACAAATGGTTTAGCTTCAAATACTTGTGATATACATGATTTAGCTTCAGCTGCATGCGAAACAAACGAGTTAGCTTCAAATCCAAGCGTAACACATGATTTAACTTCAAATCAATGGGAGGTAGAAGATTTACCTTCAAATCCATGCGAAACAAATGGTTTAGCTTCAAATACTTGTGATATACATGATTTAGCTTCAGCTGCATGCGAAACAAACGAGTTAGCTTCAAATCCAAGCGAAACACATGATTTAGCTTCAAATCAATGCGAAGTAGAAGGCTTAGCATCAAATCCATGCAACACAAATTATTTAGCTTCATATATTTGCGATATAAGTGATATAGCTTCAAATGAAGGTGAAACAAACGAGTGATCTTCAAATCCAAGCGTAACACATGATTTAACTTCAAATCAATGCGAAGTAGAAGACTTATCTTCAAATCCATGCGAAACAAATGGTTTAGCTTCAAATACTTGTGATATACATGATTTAGCTTCAACTGCATGCGAAACAAACGAGTTAGCTTCAAATCCAAGTGAAACACATGATTTAGCTTCAAATCAATGCGAAATAGAAGGCTTAGCTTCAAATCCATGCGACACAAATTATTTAGCTTCGTATACTTGCGATATAAGTGATATAGCTTCAATTGCAGACGGAACAAACGAGTGATCTTCAAATCCAAGCGTAACACGTGATTTAACTTCAAATCAATGGGATGTAGAAGATTTACCTTCAAATCCATGCGAAACAAATGGTTTAGCTTCAAATACTTGTGATATACATGATTTAGCTTCAGCTGCATGCGAAACAAACGAGTTAGCTTCAAATCCAAGCGATACACATTATTTAGCTTCAAATCAATGCGAAGTAGAAGGCTTAGCATCAAATCCATGCAACACAAAGTATTTAGCTTCTTATACTTGCGATATAAGTGATAAAGCTTCAAATGCAGGCGAAACAAACGAGTTAGCTTTAGATCCAAGCGTAACACATGATTTAACTTCAAATCAATGCGAAGTAGAAGACTTATCTTCAAATCCATGCGAAACAAATGGTTTAGCTTCAAATACTTGTGATATACATGATTTAGCTTGAACTGCACGCGAAACAAACGAGTTAGCTTCAAATCCAAGCGAAACACATGATTTAGCTTCAAATCAATGCGAAGTAGAAGGCTTAGCATCAAATCCATGCAACACAAATTATTTAGCTTCTTATACTTGCGATATAAGTGATATAGCTTCAAAGGCAGGGGAAACAAACGAGTGAGCTTTAAATCAAAGCGTAACACATGATTTAACTTCAAATCCATACGAAACAAATGGTTCAGCTTCAAATACTTGTGATACACATGAATTTGCTTCAGCTGCATGCGAAACAGACGATTTAGCTTCACACCCAAGGGAAACACATGATTTAACTTCAAATCAATGCGAAGTAGAAGGCTTACCATCAAATCCATGCAACACAAATTATTTAGCTTCTTATACTTGCGTTATAAGTGATATAGCTTCAAAAGCAGGCGAAACAAACGAGTGAGCTGTAAATCCAAGCGTAACACATGATTTAACTTCAAATCAATGCGAAGTAGAAGATTTACCATCAAATCCATGCGAAACAAATGGCTTAGCTTCAAATACTTGTGATATACATGATTTAGCTTCAACTGCATGCGAAAAAAACGAGTTAGCTTCAAATCCAAGCGAGACACGTGATTTAGCTTCAAATCAATGCGAAGTAGGAGGCTTAGCATCAAATCCATGCAACACAAGTTATTTAGTTTCTTATACTTGCGATATAAGTGATAAAGCTTCAAATGCAGGTGAAACAAACGAGTGAGCTTTAAATTCAAACGTAACACATGATTTAACTTCAAATCAATGCGAAGTAGAAGATTTACCTTCAAATCCATGCGAAACAAATGGTTTAGCTTCAAATACTTGTGATATACATGATTTAGCTTCAGCTGAATGCGAAACAAACGAGTTAGCTTCAAATCCAAGCGAAACAGATGATTTAGCTTCAAATCAATGCGAAGTAGAAGGCTTCGCATCAAATCCATGCAACACAAATTATTTAGCTTCTTATAGTTGCGATATAAGTGATAAAGCTTCAAGTGCAGGTGAAACAAACGAGTGAGCTTTAAATCCAAGCGTAACACATGATTTAACTTCAAATCAATGCGAAGTAGAATATTTACCTTCAGATCCATGCGAAACAAATGGTTTAGCATCAAATACTTGTGATATACATGATTTAGCTTCAACTGCATGCGAAACAAACGAGTTAGCTTCAAATCCTAGCGAAACACATGATTTAGCTTCAAATCAATGCGAAATATAAGGCTTAGCATCAAATCCATGCGACACAAATTATTTAGCTTCGTATCCTTGCGATATAAGTGATAAAGCTTCTAATGCATGCGAAACAAACGAGTTAGCTTCAAATCCACGCGATACACATGATTTAGCTTCAAATCATTGCGAAGTAGAAGGCTTAGCATCAAATCCATGCAACAAAAATTATTTAGCTTCGTATACTTGCGATATAAGTGATATAGCTTCAAATGCAGACGAAACAAACGAGTGATCTTCAAATCCAAGCGTAACACGTGATTTAACTTCAAATCCATGCGAAACAAATGGTTTAGCTTCAAATACTTGTGATATACATGATTTAGCTTCAGCTGCATGCGAAACAAACGAGTTAGCTTCAAATCCAAGCGTAACACATGATTTAACTTCAAATCAATGGGAGGTAGAAGATTTACCTTCAAATCCATGCGAAACAAATGGTTTAGCTTCAAATACTTGTGATATACATGATTTAGCTTCAGCTGCATGCGAAACAAACGAGTTAGCTTCAAATCCAAGCGAAACACATGATTTAGCTTCAAATCAATGCGAAGTAGAAGGCTTAGCATCAAATCCATGCAACACAAATTATTTAGCTTCATATATTTGCGATATAAGTGATATAGCTTCAAATGAAGGTGAAACAAACGAGTGATCTTCAAATCCAAGCGTAACACATGATTTAACTTCAAATCAATGCGAAGTAGAAGACTTATCTTCAAATCCATGCGAAACAAATGGTTTAGCTTCAAATAATTGTGATATACATGATTTAGCTTCAACTGCATGCGAAACAAACGAGTTAGCTTCAAATCCAAGTGAAACACATGATTTAGCTTCAAATCAATGCGAAATAGAAGGCTTAGCTTCAAATCCATGCGACACAAATTATTTAGCTTCGTATACTTGCGATATAAGTGATATAGCTTCAATTGCAGACGAAACAAACGAGTGATCTTCAAATCCAAGCGTAACACGTGATTTAACTTCAAATCAATGGGATGTAGAAGATTTACCTTCAAATCCATGCGAAACAAATGGTTTAGCTTCAAATACTTGTGATATACATGATTTAGCTTCAGCTGCATGCGAAACAAACGAGTTAGCTTCAAATCCAAGCGATACACATTATTTAGCTTCAAATCAATGCGAAGTAGAAGGCTTAGCATCAAATCCATGCAACACAAAGTATTTAGCTTCTTATACTTGCGATATAAGTGATAAAGCTTCAAATGCAGGCGAAACAAACGAGTTAGCTTTAGATCCAAGCGTAACACATGATTTAACTTCAAATCAATGCGAAGTAGAAGACTTATCTTCAAATCCATGCGAAACAAATGGTTTAGCTTCAAATACTTGTGATATACATGATTTAGCTTGAACTGCACGCGAAACAAACGAGTTAGCTTCAAATCCAAGCGAAACACATGATTTAGCTTCAAATCAATGCGAAGTAGAAGGCTTAGCATCAAATCCATGCAACACAAATTATTTAGCTTCTTATACTTGCGATATAAGTGATATAGCTTCAAAGGCAGGGGAAACAAACGAGTGAGCTTTAAATCAAAGCGTAACACATGATTTAACTTCAAATCCATACGAAACAAATGGTTCAGCTTCAAATACTTGTGATACACATGAATTTGCTTCAGCTGCATGCGAAACAGACGATTTAGCTTCACACCCAAGGGAAACACATGATTTAACTTCAAATCAATGCGAAGTAGAAGGCTTACCATCAAATCCATGCAACACAAATTATTTAGCTTCTTATACTTGCGTTATAAGTGATATAGCTTCAAAAGCAGGCGAAACAAACGAGTGAGCTGTAAATCCAAGCGTAACACATGATTTAACTTCAAATCAATGCGAAGTAGAAGATTTACCATCAAATCCATGCGAAACAAATGGCTTAGCTTCAAATACTTGTGATATACATGATTTAGCTTCAACTGCATGCGAAAAAAACGAGTTAGCTTCAAATCCAAGCGAGACACGTGATTTAGCTTCAAATCAATGCGAAGTAGGAGGCTTAGCATCAAATCCATGCAACACAAGTTATTTAGTTTCTTATACTTGCGATATAAGTGATAAAGCTTCAAATGCAGGTGAAACAAACGAGTGAGCTTTAAATTCAAACGTAACACATGATTTAACTTCAAATCAATGCGAAGTAGAAGATTTACCTTCAAATCCATGCGAAACAAATGGTTTAGCTTCAAATACTTGTGATATACATGATTTAGCTTCAGCTGAATGCGAAACAAACGAGTTAGCTTCAAATCCAAGCGAAACAGATGATTTAGCTTCAAATCAATGCGAAGTAGAAGGCTTCGCATCAAATCCATGCAACACAAATTATTTAGCTTCTTATAGTTGCGATATAAGTGATAAAGCTTCAAGTGCAGGTGAAACAAACGAGTGAGCTTTAAATCCAAGCGTAACACATGATTTAACTTCAAATCAATGCGAAGTAGAATATTTACCTTCAGATCCATGCGAAACAAATGGTTTAGCATCAAATACTTGTGATATACATGATTTAGCTTCAACTGCATGCGAAACAAACGAGTTAGCTTCAAATCCTAGCGAAACACATGATTTAGCTTCAAATCAATGCGAAATATAAGGCTTAGCATCAAATCCATGCGACACAAATTATTTAGCTTCGTATCCTTGCGATATAAGTGATAAAGCTTCTAATGCATGCGAAACAAACGAGTTAGCTTCAAATCCAAGCGATACACATGATTTAGCTTCAAATCAATGCGAAATAGAAGGCTTAGCATCAAATCCATGCGACACAAATTATTTAGCTTCAAACACTTGTGATATACATGATTTAGCTTCAGCTGCATGCGAAACAAACGAGTTAGCTTCAAATCCAAGCGAAATACATGATTTAGCTTCAAATCAATGCGAAGTAGAAGATTTACCTTCAAATCCAAGCGAAACAAATGGCTTAGCTTCAAATACTTGTGATATACATGATTTAGCTTCAACTGCATGCGAAAAAAACGAGTTAGCTTCAAATCCAAGCGAGACACATGATTTAGCTTCAAATCAATGCGAAGTAGAAGGCTTAGCATCAAATCCATGCAACACAAATTATTTAGTTTCTTATACTTGCGATATAAGTGATAAAGCTTCAAATGCAGGTGAAACAAACGAGTGAGCTTTAAATCCAAGCGTAACACATGATTTAATTTCAAATCAATGCGAAGTAGAATATTTACCTTCAAATCCATGCGAAACAAATGGTTTAGCTTCAAATATTGTGATATACATGATTTAGCTTCAACTGCATGCGAAACAAACGAGTTAGCTTCAAATTCAAGCGAAACACATGATTTAGCTTCAAATCAATGCGAAATAGAAGGCTTAGCATCAAATCCATGCGACACAAATTATTTAGCTTCGTATACTTGCGATATAAGTGATAAAGATTCAAATGCATGCGAAACAAACGAGTTAGCTTCAAATCCAAGGGATACACATGATTTAGCTTCAAATCAATGCGAAATAGAAGGCTTAGCATCAAATCCATGCGACACAAATTATTTAGCTTCAAATACTTGTGATATACATGATTTAGCTTCAACTGCATGCGAAACAAACGAGTTAGCTTCAAATCCAAGCGAAACACATGATTTAGCTTCAAATCAATGCGAAATAGAAGGCTTAGCATCAAATCCATGCGACACAAATTATTTAGCTTCGTATACTTGCGATATAAGTGATAAAGCTTCAAATGCATGCGAAACAAACGAGTTAGCTTCAAATCCATGCTAAATACATGATTTAGCTTCAAATCAATGCGAAGTAGAAGATTTACCTTCAAATCCATGCGAAACAAATGGCTTAGCTCCAAATACTTGTGATATACATGATTTAGCTTCAACTGCATGCGAAAAAAACGAGTTAGCTTCAAATCCAAGCGAAACACATGATTTAGCTTCAAATCAATGCGAAATAGAAGGCTTAGCATCAAATCCATGCGACACAAATTATTTAGCTTCGTATACTTGCGATATAAGTGATAAAGCTTCAAATGCATGCGAAACAAACGAGTGAGCTTCAAATCCATGCGAAATACATGATTTAGCTTCAAATCAATGCGAAGTAGAAGATTTACCTTCAAATCCATGCGAAACAAATGGCTTAGCTCCAAATACTTGTGATATACATGATTTAGCTTCAATTGCATGCGAAACAATCGAGTTAGCTTCAAATCCAAGCGAAACACATGATTTAGCTTCAAATCAATGCGAAATAGAAGGCTTAGCATCAAATCCATGCGACACAAAGTATTTAGCTTCGTATACTTGCGATATAAGTGATAAAGCTTCAAATGCAGGGGAAACAAACGAGTGAGCTTTAAATCAAAGCGTAACACATGATTTAACTTCAAATCCATACGAAACAAATGGTTCAGCTTCAAATACTTGTGATACACATGAATTTGCTTCAGCTGCATGCGAAACAGACGATTTAGCTTCACACCCAAGGGAAACACATGATTTAACTTCAAATCAATGCGAAGTAGAAGGCTTACCATCAAATCCATGCAACACAAATTATTTAGCTTCTTATACTTGCGTTATAAGTGATATAGCTTCAAAAGCAGGCGAAACAAACGAGTGAGCTGTAAATCCAAGCGTAACACATGATTTAACTTCAAATCAATGCGAAGTAGAAGATTTACCTTCAAATCCATGCGAAACAAATGGCTTAGCTTCAAATACCTTTGATATACATGATTTAGCTTCAACTGCATGCGAAACAAACGAGTTAGCTTCAAATCCAAGCGAAATACATGATTTAGCTTCAAATCAATGCGAAGTAGAAGATTTACCATCAAATCCATACGAAACAAATGGCTTAGCTTCAAATACTTGTGACATACATGATTTAGCTTCAACTGCATGCGAAAAAAACGAGTTAGCTTCAAATCCAAGCGAGACACGTGATTTAGCTTCAAATCAATGCGAAGTAGAAGGCTTAGCATCAAATCCATGCAACACAAGTTATTTAGTTTCTTATACTTGCGATATAAGTGATAAAGCTTCAAATGCAGGTGAAACAAACGAGTGAGCTTTAAATTCAAACGTAACACATGATTTAACTTCAAATCAATGCGAAGTAGAAGATTTACCTTCAAATCCATGCGAAACAAATGGTTTAGCTTCAAATACTTGTGATATACATGATTTAGCTTCAGCTGAATGCGAAACAAACGAGTTAGCTTCAAATCCAAGCGAAACAGATGATTTAGCTTCAAATCAATGCGAAGTAGAAGGCTTCGCATCAAATCCATGCAACACAAATTATTTAGTTTCTTATAGTTGCGATATAAGTGATAAAGCTTCAAGTGCAGGTGAAACAAACGAGTGAGCTTTAAATCCAAGCGTAACACATGATTTAACTTCAAATCAATGCGAAGTAGAATATTTACCTTCAGATCCATGCGAAACAAATGGTTTAGCATCAAATACTTGTGATATACATGATTTAGCTTCAACTGCATACGAAACAAACGAGTTAGCATCAAATCCTAGCGAAACACATGATTTAGCTTCAAATCAATGCGAAATATAAGGCTTAGCATCAAATCCATGCGACACAAATTATTTAGCTTCGTATCCTTGCGATATAAGTGATAAAGCTTCTAATGCATGCGAAACAAACGAGTTAGCTTCAAATCCAAGCGATACACATGATTTAGCTTCAAATCAATGCGAAATAGAAGGCTTAGCATCAAATCCAAGCGATACACATTATTTAGCTTCAAATCAATGCGAAGTAGAAGGCTTAGCATCAAATCCATGCAACACAAAGTATTTAGCTTCTTATACTTGCGATATAAGTGATAAAGCTTCAAATGCAGGCGAAACAAACGAGTTAGCTTTAGATCCAAGCGTAACACATGATTTAACTTCAAATCAATGCGAAGTAGAAGACTTATCTTCAAATCCATGCGAAACAAATGGTTTAGCTTCAAATACTTGTGATATACATGATTTAGCTTGAACTGCACGCGAAACAAACGAGTTAGCTTCAAATCCAAGCGAAACACATGATTTAGCTTCAAATCAATGCGAAGTAGAAGGCTTAGCATCAAATCCAAGCGAAGTAGAAGATTTACCTTCAAATCCAAGCGAAACAAATGGCTTAGCTTCAAATACTTGTGATATACATGATTTAGCTTCAACTGCATGCGAAAAAAACGAGTTAGCTTCAAATCCAAGCGTAACACATGATTTAACTTCAAATCAATGCGAAGTAGAAGATTTACGTTCAAATCCATGCGAAACAAATGGTTTAGCTTCAAATACTTGTGATATACATGATTTAGCTTCAGCTGCATGCGAAACAAACGAGTTAGCTTCAAATCCAAGCGAAACACATGATTTAGCTTCAAATCAATGCGAAGTAGAAGGCTTAGCATCAAATCCATGCAACACAAATTATTTAGCTTCTTATACTTGCGATATAAGTGATAAAGCTTCAAAAGCAGGCGAAACAAACGAGAGAGCTGTAAATCCAAGCATAACACATGATATAACTTCAAATCAATGCGAAGTAGAAGATTTACCTTCAAATCCATGCGAAACAAATGGCTTAGCTTCAAATACCTTTGATATACATGATTTAGCTTCCACTGCATGCGAAACAAACGAGTGAGCTTTAAATCCAAGCGATACACCTGATTTAGCTTCAAATAATTGCGAAATAGAAGGCTTAGCATCAAATCCATGCGACACAAATTATTTATCTTCAAATACTTGTGATATACATGATTTAGCTTCAGCTGCATGCGAAACAACGAGTTAGCTTCAAATCCAAGCGAAATACATGATTTAGCTTCAAATCAATGCGAAGTAGAAGATTTACCATCAAATCCATGCGAAACACATGGCTAAGCTTCAAATACTTGTGATATACATGACTTAGCTTCATCTGCATGCGAAACAAACGAGTTAGCTTCAAATCCAAGCGAAACACATGATTTAGCTTCAAATCAATGCGAAGTAGAAGGCTTAGCATCAAATCCATGCAACACAAGTTATTTAGTTTCTTATACTTGCGATATAAGTGATAAAGCTTCAAGTGCAGGTGAAACAAACGAGTGAGCTTTAAATCCAAGCGTAACACATGATTTAATTTCAAATCAATGCGAAGTAGAATATTTACCTTCAAATCCATGCGAAACAAATGGTTTAGCTTCAAATATTGTGATATACATGATTTAGCTTCAACTGCATGCGAAACAAACGAGTTAGCTTCAAATCCAAGCGAAACACATGATTTAGCTTCAAATCAATGCGAAATAGAAGGCTTAGCATCAAATCCATGCGACACAAATTATTTAGCTTCGTATACTTGCGATATAAGTGATAAAGCTTCAAATGCATGCGAAACAAACGAGTTAGCTTCAAATCCATGCGAAATACATGATTTAGCTTCAAATCAATGCGAAGTAGAAGATTTACCTTCAAATCCATGCGAAACAAATGGCTTAGCTCCAAATACTTGTGATATACATGATTTAGCTTCAACTGCATGCGAAACAAACGAGTTAGCTTCAAATCCAAGCGAAACACATGATTTAGCTTCAAATCAATGCGAAATAGAAGGCTTAGCATCAAATCCATGCGACACAAATTATTTAGCTTCGTATACTTGCGATATAAGTGATAAAGCTTCAAATGCATGCGAAACAAACGAGTTAGCTTCAAATCCATGCTAAATACATGATTTAGCTTCAAATCAATGCGAAGTAGAAGATTTACCTTCAAATCCATGCGAAACAAATGGCTTAGCTCCAAATACTTGTGATATACATGATTTAGCTTCAACTGCATGCGAAAAAAACGAGTTAGCTTCAAATCCAAGCGAAACACATGATTTAGCTTCAAATCAATGCGAAATAGAAGGCTTAGCATCAAATCCATGCGACACAAATTATTTAGCTTCGTATACTTGCGATATAAGTGATAAAGCTTCAAATGCATGCGAAACAAACGAGTTAGCTTCAAATCCATGCGAAATACATGATTTAGCTTCAAATCAATGCGAAGTAGAAGATTTACCTTCAAATCCATGCGAAACAAATGGCTTAGCTCCAAATACTTGTGATATACATGATTTAGCTACAACTGCATGCGAAACAAACGAGTTAGCTTCAAATCCAAGCGAAACACATGATTTAGCTTCAAATCAATGCGAATTAGAAGGCTTAGCATCAAATCCATGCGACACAAATTATTTAGCTTCGTATACTTGCGATATAAGTGATAAAGCTTCAAATGCATGCGAAACAAACGAGTTAGCTTCAAATCCATGCGAAATACATGATTTAGCTTCAAATCAATGCGAAGTAGAAGATTTACCTTCAAATCCATGCGAAACAAATGGCTTAGCTCCAAATACTTGTGATATACATGATTTAGCTTCAACTGCATGCGAAAAAAACGAGTTAGCTTCAAATCCAAGCGAAACACATGATTTAGCTTCAAATCAATGCGAAGTAGAAGGTTTAGCATCAAATCCATGCAACACAAATTATTTAGCTTCTTATACTTGCGATGTAAGTGATAAAGCTTCAAATGCAGGCGAAACAAACGAGTGAGCTTTAAATCCAAGCGTAACACATGATTTGACTTCAAATCAATGCGAAGTAGAAGATTTACCTTCGAAATCCATGCGAAACAAATGGTTTAGCTTCAAATACTTGTGATATACATGATTTAGCTTCAACTGCATGGAAACAAACGAGTTAGCTTCAAATCCAAGCGAAACACATGATTTAGCTTCAAATCAATGCGAAGTAGAAGGCTTTGCATCAAATCCATGCAACACAAATTATTTAGCTTCTTATACTTGCGATATAAGTGATAAAACTTCAAGTGCAGATGAAACAAACGAGTGAGCTTTAAATCCGAGCGTAACACATGATTTAACTTCAAATCAATGCGAAGTAGAATATTTTACCTTCAAATCCATGCGAAACAAATGGTTTAGCTTCAAATACTTGTGATATACATGATTTAGCTTCAACTGCATGCGAAACAAACGAGTTAGTTTCAAATCCAAGCGAAACACATGATTTAGCTTCAAATCAATGCGAAATAGAAGGCTTAGCATCAAATCCATGCGACACAAATTATTTAGCTTCGTATACTTGCGATATAAGTGATAAAGCTTCAAATGCATGCGAAACAAACGAGTTAGCTTCAAATCCAAGGGATACACATGATTTAGCTTCAAATCAATGCGAAATAGAAGGCTTAGCATCAAATCCATGCGACACAAATTATTTAGCTTCAAATACTTGTGATATACATGATTTAGCTTCAGCTGCATGCGAAACAAACGAGTTAGCTTCAAATCCAAGCGAAATACATGATTTAGCTTCAAATCAATGCGAAGTAGAAGATTTACCTTCAAATCCATGCGAAACAAATGGCTTAGCATCAAATACTTGTGATATACATGATATAGCTTCAACTGCATGCGAAACAAACGTGTTTGCTTCAAATCCAAGCGAAACACATGATTTAGCTTCAAATCACTGCGAAGCATCAAATCCATACAACACAAATTATTTAGCTTCTTATACTTGCGATATAAGTGATAAAGCTTCAAAAGCAGGCGAAACAAACGAGTTAGCTTCAAATCCAAGCGAAACACATGATTTAGCTTCAAATCAATGCGAAATAGAAGGCTTAGCATCAAATCCATGCGACACAAATTATTTAGCTTCGTATACTTGAGTTATAAGAGATAAAGCTTCAAATGCATGCGAAACAAACGAGTTAGCTTCAAATCCAAGAGATACACATGATTTGACTTCAAATCAATGCGAAATAGAAGGCTTAGCACCAAATCCATGCGACACAATTTAGTTAGCTTCGTATACTTGCGATATAAGTGATATAGCTTCAAATGCAGGTGAAACAAACGAGTGATCTTCAAATCCAAGCGTAACACATGATTTAACTTCAAATCAATGTGAATTAGCAGATTTACCTTCAAACCCACGCGAAACAAATGGTTTAGCTTCAAATACTTGTGATATAAATGATTTAGCTTCAGCTGCATGCGAAACAAACGAGTTAGCTTCAAATCCAAGCGAAACACATGATTTAGCTTCAAATCTATGCGAAATAGAAGGCTTAGTATCAAATCCATGCAACACAAATTATTTAGCTTCTTATACTTGCGATAGAAGTGATAAAGCTTCAAAAGCAGGCGAAACAAACGAGTGAGCTGTAAATCCAAGCGTAACACATGATTTAACTTCAACTCAATGGGAAGTAGAAGATTTACCTTCAAATCCATGCGAAACAAATGGGTTAGCTTCAAATACCTTTGATATACATGATTTAGCTTCAACTGCATGCGAAACAAACGAGTTAGCTTCAAATCCAAGCGAAACACATGATTTAGCTTCAAATCAATGCGGAATAGAAGGCTTAGCATCAAATCCATGCTACACAAATTATTTAGCTTCCTACACTGGCGATATAAGTGATATAGCTTCAAATGCAGGTGCAACAAACGAGTGATCTTCAAATCCAAGCGTAACACATGATTTAACTTCAAATCAATGGGAATTAGCAGATTTACCTTCAAATCCACGCGAAACAAATGGTTTAGCTTCAAATACTTGTGATATACATGATTTAGCTTCAGCTGCATGCAAAACAAACGAGTTAGCTTCAAATCCAAGCGAAACACATGATTTAGCTTCAAATCAATGCGAAATAGAAGGCTTAGTATCAAATCCATGAAACACAAATTATTTAGCTTCTTATACTTGCGATATAAGTGATAAAGTTTCAAAAGCAGGCGAAACAAACGAGTGAGCTGTAAATCCAAGCGTAACACATGATTTAACTTCAACTCAATGGGAAGTAGAAGATTTACCTTCAAATCCATGCGAAACAAATGGCTTAGCATCAAATACCTTTGATATACATGATTTAGCTTCAACTGCATGCGAAACAAACGAGTTAGCTTCAAATCCAAGCGAAACACAAGATTTAGCTTCAAATCAATTCGAAATAGAAGGCTTAGCATCAAATCCATGCGACACAAATTATTTAGCTTCGTATACTTGCGATATAAGTGATATAGCTTCAAATGAAGGTGAAACAAACGAGTGATCTTCAAATCCAAGCGTAACACATGATTTAACTTCAATTCAATGGGAAGTAGCAGATTTACATTCAAATCCATGCGAAACAAATGGTTTAGCTTCAAATACTTGTGATATACATGATTTAGCTTCAGCTGCATGCGAAACAAACGAGTTAGCTTCAAATCCAAGCGAAACACATGATTTAGCCTCAAATCAATGCGAAATAGAAGGCTTAGCATCAAATCCATGCAACACAAATTATTTAACTTCTTATACTTGCGATATAAGTGATAAAGCTTCAAATGCAGGCGAAACAAACGAGTGAGCTTTAAATTCAAACGTAACACATGATTTAACTTCAAATCAATGCGAAGTAGAAGATTTACCTTCAAATCCATGCGAAACAAATGGTTTAGCTTCAAATACTTGTGATATACATGATTTAGCTTCAGCTGTATGCGATACAAACGAGTTAGCTTCAAATCCAAGCGAAACACATGATTTAGCTTCAAAACAATGCGAAGTAGATGGCTTAGCATCAAATCCATGCAACACAAATTATTTAGCTTCTTATACTCGCGATATAAGTGATGAAGCTTCAAATGCAGGTGAAACAAACGAGTGAGCTTTAAATCCTATCGCAACACATGATTTAACTTCAAATCAATGCGAAGTAGAAGATTTACCTTCAAATCCATGCGAAACAAATGGTTTAGCTTCAAATACTTGTGATATACATGTTTTAGTTTCAACTGCATGCAGAACAAACGAGTTAACTTCAAATCCAAGCGAAACACATGATTGAGCTTCAAATCAATGCGAAATAGAAGGCTTAGCATCAAATCCATGCGACACAAGTTATTTAGCTTCGTATACTTGCGATATAAGTGATATAGCTTCAAATGCAGGTGAAACAAACGAGTGATCTTCAAATCTAAGCGTAACACATGATTTACCTTCAAATCAATGGGAAGTAGCAGATTTACCTTTAAATCCATGCGAAACAAATGGTTTAGCTTCAAATACTTGTGATATACATGATTTAGCTTCAGCTGCATGCGAAACAAACGAGTTAGCTTCAAATCCAAGCGAAACACATGATTTAGCTTCAAATCAATGCGAAATAGAAGGCTTAGCATCAAATCCATGCAACACAAATTATTTAGCTTCTTATACTTGCGATATAAGTGATAAAACTTCAAGTGCAGATCAAACAAACGAGTGAGCTTTAAATCCGAGCGTAACACATGATTTAACTTCAAATCAATGCGAAGTAGAATATTTACCTTCAAATCCATGCGAAACAAATGGTTTAGCTTCAAATACTTGTGATATACATGATTTAGCTTCAACTGCATGCGAAACAAACGAGTTAGCTTCAAATCCAAGCGAAACACATGATTTAGCTTCAAATCAATGCGAAATAGTAGGCTTAGCATCAAATCCATGCGACACAAATTATTTAGCTTCGTATACTTGCGATATAAGTGATAAAGCTTCAAATGCATGCGAAACAAACGAGTTAGCTTCAAATCCAAGGGATACACATGATTTAGCTTCAAATCAATGCCAAATAGAAGGCTTAGCATCAAATCCATGCGACACAAATTATTTAGCTTCAAATACTTGTGATATACATGATTTAGCTTCAGCTGCATGCGAAACAAACGAGTTAGCTTCAAATCCAAGCGAAATACATGATTTAGCTTCAAAACAATGCGAAGTAGAAGATTTACCTTCAAATCCATGCGAAACAAATGGCTTAGCATCAAATACTTGTGATATACATGATATAGCTTCAACTGCATGCGAAACAAACGTGTTTGCTTCAAATCCAAGCGAAACACATGATTTAGCTTCAAATCACTGCGAAGCATCAAATCCATGCAACACAAATTATTTAGCTTCTTATACTTGCGATATAAGTGATAAAGCTTCAAAAGCAGGCGAAACAAACGAGTTAGCTTCAAATCCAAGCGAAACACATGATTTAGCTTCAAATCAATGCGAAATAGAAGGCTTAGCATCAAATCCATGCGACACAAATTATTTAGCTTCGTATACTTGCGATATAAGAGATAAAGCTTCAAATGCATGCGAAACAAACGAGTTAGCTTCAAATCCAAGCGATACACATGATTTAGCTTCAAATCAATGCGAAATAGAAAACTTAGCATCAAATCCATGCGACACAAATTATTTAGCTTCAAATACTTGTGATATACATGATTTAGCTTCAGCTGCATGCGAAACAAGCGAGTTAGCTTCAAATCCGAGCGAAACACATGATTTAGCTTCAAATCAATGCGAAATAGAAGGCTTAGCATCAAATCCATGCGACACAAATTATTTAGCTTCGTATACTTGCGATATAAGTGATAAAGCTTCAAATGCATGCGAAACAAACGAGTTAGCTTCAAATCCAAGGGATACACATGATTTAGCTTCAAATCAATGCCAAATAGAAGGCTTAGCATCAAATCCATGCGACACAAATTATTTAGCTTCAAATACTTGTGATATACATGATTTAGCTTCAGCTGCATGCGAAACAAACGAGTTAGCTTCAAATCCAAGCGAAATACATGATTTAGCTTCAAAACAATGCGAAGTAGAAGATTTACCTTCAAATCCATGCGAAACAAATGGCTTAGCATCAAATACTTGTGATATACATGATATAGCTTCAACTGCATGCGAAACAAACGTGTTTGCTTCAAATCCAAGCGAAACACATGATTTAGCTTCAAATCACTGCGAAGCATCAAATCCATGCAACACAAATTATTTAGCTTCTTATACTTGCGATATAAGTGATAAAGCTTCAAAAGCAGGCGAAACAAACGAGTTAGCTTCAAATCCAAGCGAAACACATGATTTAGCTTCAAATCAATGCGAAATAGAAGGCTTAGCATCAAATCCATGCGACACAAATTATTTAGCTTCGTATACTTGCGATATAAGAGATAAAGCTTCAAATGCATGCGAAACAAACGAGTTAGCTTCAAATCCAAGCGATACACATGATTTAGCTTCAAATCAATGCGAAATAGAAAACTTAGCATCAAATCCATGCGACACAAATTATTTAGCTTCAAATACTTGTGATATACATGATTTAGCTTCAGCTGCATGCGAAACAAGCGAGTTAGCTTCAAATCCGAGCGAAATACATGATTTAGCTTCAAATCAATGCGAAGTAGCAGAATTACCTTCAAATCCATGCGAAACAAATGGTTTAGCTTCAAATACTTGTCATATACATGATTTAGCTTCAGCTGCATGCCAAACAAACGAGTTAGCTTCAAATCCAAGCGAAACACATGATTTAGCTTCAAATCAATGCAAAATAGAAGGCTTAGCATCAAATCCATGCAACATAAATTATTTAGCTTCTTATACTTGCAATATAAGTGATAAAGCTTCAAAAGCAGGCGAAACAAACGAGCGAGATGTAAATCCAAGCGTAACACATGATTTGACTTCAAATCAATGCGAAATAGAAGGCTTAGCACCAAATCCATGCGACACAATTTATTTAGCTTCGTATACTTGCGATATAAGTGATATAGCTTCAAATGCAGGTGAAACAAACGAGTGATCTTCAAATCCAAGCGTAACACATGATTTAACTTCAAATCAATGTGAATTAGCAGATTTACCTTCAAATCCACGCGAAACAAATGGTTTAGCTTCAAATACTTGTGATATACATGATTTAGATTCAGCTGCATGCGAAACAAACGAGTTAGCTTCAAATCCAAGCGAAACACATGATTTAGCTTCAAATCTATGCGAAATAGAAGGCTTAGTATCAAATCCATGCAACACAAATTATTTAGCTTCTTAATCTTGCGATATAAGTGATAAAGCTTCAAAAGCAGGCGAAACAAACGAGTGAGCTGTAAATCCAAGCGTAACACATGATTTAACTTCAAATCAATGCGAAGTAGCAGAATTACCTTCAAATCCATGCGAAACAAATGGTTTAGCTTCAAATACTTGTCATATACATGATTTAGCTTCAGCTGCATGCCAAACAAACGAGTTAGCTTCAAATCCAAGCGAAACACATGATTTAGCTTCAAATCAATGCGAAATAGAAGGCTTAGCATCAAATCCATGCAACATAAATTATTTAGCTTCTTATACTTGCAATATAAGTGATAAAGCTTCAAAAGCAGGCGAAACAAACGAGCGAGATGTAAATCCAAGCGTAACACATGATTTGACTTCAAATCAATGCGAAATAGAAGGCTTAGCACCAAATCCATGCGACACAATTTATTTAGCTTCGTATACTTGCGATATAAGTGATATAGCTTCAAATGCAGGTGAAACAAACGAGTGATCTTCAAATCCAAGCGTAACACATGATTTAACTTCAAATCAATGTGAATTTGCAGATTTACCTTCAAATCCACGCGAAACAAATGGTTTAGCTTCAAATACTTGTGATATACATGATTTAGCTTCAGCTGCATGCGAAACAAACGAGTTAGCTTCAAATCCAAGCGAAACACATGATTTAGCTTCAAATCTATGCGAAATAGAAGGCTTAGTATCAAATCCATGCAACACAAATTATTTAGCTTCTTAATCTTGCGATATAAGTGATAAAGCTTCAAAAGCAGGCGAAACAAACGAGTGAGCTGTAAATCCAAGCGTAACACATGATTTAACTTCAACTCAATGGGAAGTAGAAGATTTACCTTCAAATCCATGCGAAACAAATGGTTTAGCTTCAAATACTTGTGATATACATGACTTAGCTTCAACTGCATACGAAACAAACGAGTTAGCTTCAAATCCAAGCTAAACACATGATTTAGCTTCAAATCAATGCGAAGTAGAAGTCTTAGCATCAAATCCATGCAACACAAATTATTTAGCGTCTTATACTTGCGATATAAGTGATAAAGCTTCAAAAGCAGGCGAAACAAACGAGTGAGCTGTAAATCCAAGCGTAACACATGATTTAACTTCAACTCAATGGGAAGCAGAAGATTTACCTTCAAATCCATGCGAAACAAATGGTTTAGCTTCAAATACCTTTGATATACATGATTTAGCTTCAACTGCATGCGAAACAAACGAGTTAGCTTCAAATCCAAGCGAAACACATGATTTAGCTTCAAATCAATGCGGAATAGAAGGCTTAGCATCAAATCCATGCTACACAAATTATTTAGCTTCCTATACTGGCGATATAAGTGATATAGCTTCAAATGCAGGTGAAACAAACGAGTGATCTTCAAATCCAAGCGTAACACATGATTTAACTTCAAATCAATGGGAATTAGCAGATTTACCTTCAAATCCACGCGAAACAAATGGTTTAGCTTCAAATACTTGTGATATACATGATTTAGCTTCAGCTGCATGCGAAACAAACGAGTTATCTTCAAATCCAAGCGAAACACATGATTTAGCTTCAAATCAATGCGAAATAGAAGGCTTAGCATCAAATCCATGCGACACAAATTATTTAGCTTCGTAAACTTGCGATATAAGTGATATAGCTTCAAATGCAGGTGAAACAAACGAGTGATCTTCAAATCCAAGCGTAACACATGATTTAACTTCAAATCAATGGGAAGTAGCAGATTTACCTTCAAATCCATGCGGAACAAATGGTTTAGCTTCAAATACTTGTGATATAGATGATTTAGCTTCAGCTGCATGGGAAACAAACGAGTTAGCTTCAAATCCAAGCGAAACACATGATTTAGCTTCAAATCAATGCGAAATAGAAGGCTTAGCATCAAATCCATGCGACACAAATTATTTAGCTTCGTATACTTGCGATGTAAGTGATATAGCTTCAAATGCAGGCGAAACAAACGAGTGATCTTCAAATCCAAGCGTAACAAATGATTTAACTTCAAATCAATGGGAAGTAGCAGTTTTACCTTCAAATCCATGCGAAACAAATGGTTTAGCTTCAAATACTTGTGATATACATGATTTAGCTTCAGCTGCATGGGAAACAAACGAGTTAGCTTCAAATCCAAGCGAAACACATGATTTAGCTTCAAATCAATGCGAAGTAGAAGGATTAGCATCAAATCCATGCAACACAAATTATTTAGCTTCTTATAATTGCGATATAAGTGATAAAGCTTCTAATGCAGGCGAAACAAACGAGTGAGCTTTAAATCCAAGCGTAACACATGATTTAACTACAAATCAATGCGAAGTAGAAGATTTACCTTCGAATCCATGCGAAACAAATGGCTTAACTTCAAATACCTTTGATATACATGATTTAGCTTCAACTGCATGCGAAACAAACGAGTTAGCTTCAAATCCAAGCGAAACACATGATTTAGCTTCAAATCAATGCGAAATAGAAGGCTTAGCATCAAATCCATGCGACACAAATTATTTAGCTTCGTATACTTGCGATATAAGTGATATAGCTTAAAATGCAGGTGAAACAAACGAGTGATCTTCAAATCCAAGCGTAACACATGATTTAACTTCAAATCAATGGGAAGTAGCAGATTTACCTTCAAATCCATGCGGAACAAATGGTTTAGCTTCAAATACTTGTGACATACATGATTTAGCTTCAGCTGCATGGGAAACAAACGAGTTGGCTTCAAATCCAAGCGAAACACATGATTTAGCTTCAAATCAATGCGAAGTAGAAGGATAAGCAACAAATCCATGCAACACAAATTATTTAGCTTCTTATACTTGCGATATAAGTGATAAAGCTTCAAATGCAGGCAAAACAAACGAGTGAGCTTTAAATCCAAGCGTAACACATGATTTATCTTCAAATCTATGCGAAGTAGAAGATTTACCTTCAAATCCATGCGAAACAAATGGTTTAGCTTCAAATACTTGTGATATACATGATTTAGATTCAGCTGCATGGGAAACAAACGAGTTAGCTTCAAATCCAAGCGAAACACATGATTTAGCTTCAAATCAATGCGAAATAGAAGGCTTAGCTTCAAATCCATGCGACACAAATTATTTAGCTTCGTATACTTGCGATATAAGTGATATAGCTTCAATTGCAGACGAAACAAACGAGTGATCTTCAAATCCAAGCGTAACACGTGATTTAACTTCAAATCAATGGGATGTAGAAGATTTACCTTCAAATCCATGCGAAACATATGGTTTAGCTTCAAATACTTGTGATATACATGATTTAGCTTCAGCTGCATGCGAAACAAACGAGTTAGCTTCAAAGCCAAGCGATACACATTATTTAGCTTCAAATCAATGCGAAGTAGAAGGCTTAGCATCAAATCCATGCAACACAAAGTATTTAGCTTCTTATACTTGCGATATAAGTGATAAAGCTTCAAATGCAGGCGAAACAAACGAGTTAGCTTTAGATCCAAGCGTAACACATGATTTAACTTCAAATCAATGCGATGTAGAAGACTTATCTTCAAATCCATGCGAAACAAATGGTTTAGCTTCAAATACCTTTGATATACATGATTTAGCTTCAACTGCATGCGAAACAAACGAGTTAGCTTCAAATCCAAGCGAAGCACATGATTTAGCTTCAAATCAATGCGAAATAGAAGGCTTAGCATCAAATCCATGCGACACAAATTATTTAGCTTCGTATACTTGCGATATAAGTGATGTAGCTTCAAATGCAGGCGAAACAAACGAGTGATCTTCAAATCCAAGCGTAACACATGATTTATCTTCAAATCAAAGGGAAGTAGAAGATTTACCTTCAAACCATGCGAAACAAATGGCTTAGCTTCAAATACCTTTGATATACATGATTTAGCTTCAACTGCATGCGAAACAAACGAGTTAGCTTCAAATCCAAGCGAAACATGATTTAGCTTCAAATCAATGCGAAATAGAAGGCTTAGCATCAAATCCATGCGACACAAATTATTTAGCTTCGTATACTTGCGATGTAAGTGATATAGCTTCAAATGCAGGCGAAACAAACGAGTGATCTTCAAATCCAAGCGTAACAAATGATTTAACTTCAAATCAAAGGGAAGTAGCAGTTTTACCTTCAAATCCATGCGAAACAAATGGTTTAGCTTCAAATACTTGTGATATACATGATTTAGCTTCAGCTGCATGGGAAACAAACGAGTTAGCTTCAAATCCAAGCGAAACACATGATTTAGCTTCAAATCAATGCGAAGTAGAAGGATTAGCATCAAATCCATGCAACACAAATTATTTAGCTTCTTATAATTGCGATATAAGTGATAAAGCTTCTAATGCAGGCGAAACAAACGAGTGAGCTTTAAATCCAAGCGTAACACATGATTTAACTACAAATCAATGCGAAGTAGAAGATTTACCTTCGAATCCATGCGAAACAAATGGCTTAACTTCAAATACCTTTGATATACATGATTTAGCTTCAACTGCTTGCGAAACAAACGAGTTAGCTTCAAATCCAAGCGAAACACATGATTTAGCTTCAAATCAATGCGAAATAGAAGGCTTAGCATCAAATCCATGCGACACAAATTATTTAGCTTCGTATACTTGCGATGTAAGTGATATAGCTTCAAATGCAGGCGAAACAAACGAGTGATCTTCAAATCCAAGCGTAACACAAGATTTCACTTCAAATCAATGCGAAGTAGAAGATTTACCTTCAAATCCATACGAAACGAATGGTTTAGATTCAAATACTTGTGATATACATGATTTAGCTTCAACAGGCATGCGAAACAAACGAGTTAGCTTCAAATCCAAGCGAAACACATGATTTAGCTTCAAATCAATGCGAAGTAGAAGGATTAGCATCAAATCCATGCAACACAAATTATTTAGCTTCTTATAATTGCGATATAAGTGATAAAGCTTCAAATGCAGGCGAAACAAACGAGTGAGCTTTAAATCCAAGCGTAACACATGATTTAACTTCAAATCAATGCGAAGTAGAATATTTACCTTCGAATCCATGCGAAACAAATGGCTTAACTTCAAATACCTTTGATATACATGATTTAGCTTCAACTGCATGCGAAACAAACGAGTTAGCTTCAAATCCAAGCGAAACACATGATTTAGCTTCAAATCAATGCGAAATAGAAGGCTTAGCATCAAATCCATGCGACACAAATTATTTAGCTTCGTATACTTGCGATACAAGTGATGTAGCTTCAAATGCAGGCGAAACAAGCGAGTGATCTTCAAATCCAAGCGTAACACATGATTTATCTTCAAATCAAAGGGAAGTAGAAGATTTACCTTCAAACCATGCGAAACAAATGGCTTAGCTTCAAATACCTTTGATATACATGATTTAGCTTCAACTGCATGCGAAACAAACGAGTTAGCTTCAAATCCAAGCGAAACACATGATTTGGCTTCAAATCAATGCGAAACAAATGGTTTAGCTTCAAATACTTGTGATATACATGATTTAGCTTCAACTGCATGCGAAACAAACGAGTTAGCTTCAAATCCAAGCGATACACAGTATTCAGCTTCAAATCAATGCGAAACAAATGGTTTAGCTTCAAATACTTGTGATATACATGATTTAGCATCAACTGCATGCGAAACAAACGAGTTAGCTTCAAATCCAAGCGAAACACATGATTTAGCTTCAAATCAATGCGAAATAGAAGGCTTAGCATCAAATCCATGCGACACAAATTATTTAGCTTCGTATACTTGCGATATAAGTGATATAGCTTCAAATGCAGGCGAAACAAACGAGTGATCTTCAAATCCAAGCGTAACACATGATTTAACTTCAAATCAATGGGAAGTAGCAGATTTACCTTCAAATCCATGCGAAACAAATGGTTTAGCTTCAAATACTTGTGATATACATGATTTAGATTCAGCTGCATGGGAAACAAACGAGTTAGCTTCAAATCCAAGCGAAACACATGATTTAGCTTCAAATCAATGCGAAATAGAAGGCTTAGCATCAAATCCATGCGACACAAATTATTTAGCTTCGTATACTTGCGATATAAGTGATATAGCTTCAAATGCAGGTGAAACAAACGAGTGATCTTCAAATCCAAGCGTAACACATGATTTAACTTCAAATCAATGGGAAGTAGCAGATTTACCTTCAAATCCATGCGGAACAAATGGTTTAGCTTCAAATACTTGTGATATACATGATTTAGATTCAGCTGCATGGGAAACAAACGAGTTAGCTCCAAATCCAAGCTAAACACATGATTTAGCTTCAAATCAATGCGAAATAGAGGGCTTAGCATCAAATCCATGCGACACAAATTATTTAGCTCCGTATACTAGCGATATAAGTGATATAGCTTCAAATGCAGGTGAAACAAACGAGTGGTCTTCAAATCCAAGCGTAACACTCGATTTAACTTCAAATCAATGGGAAGTAGAAGTTTTACCTTCAAATCCATGCGAAACAAATGGTTTAGCTTCAAATTCTTGTGATATACATGATTTTGCTTCAGCTGCATGCGAAACAAACGATTTAGCTTCACACCCACGGGAAACACATGATTTAACTTCAAATCAATACGAAGTAGAAGGCTTAGCATCAAATCCGTGCACCACAAATTATTTAGCTTCTTATACTTGCGATATAAGTGATAAAGCTTCAAATGCAGGTGAAACAAACGAGTGATCTTCAAATCCAAGCGTAACACATGATTTAACTTCAAATCAATGGGAAGTAGAAGATTTAGGTTCAAATACATGCGAAACAAATAGTTTAGCTTCAAATACTTGTGATATACATGATTTAGCTTCATCTGCATGCTAAACAAACGAGTTAGCTGCAAATCCAAGCGAAACACATGATTTAGCTTCAAATCAATGCCAAGAAGAAGGCTTAGCATCAAATCCATGCAACACAAATTATTTAGCTTCTTATACTTGCGATATAAGTGATAAAGCTTCAGATGCAGGCGAAACAAACGAGCGAGCTTTAAATCCATGCGTAACACATGATTTAACTTCAAATCAATGCGAAGTAGAAGATTTAGGTTCAAATACATGCGAAACAAATAGTTTAGCTTCAAATACTTGTGATATACATGATTTATCTTCAACTGCATGCGAAACAAACGAGTTAGCTTCAGATCCAAGCGAAACACATGATTTAGCTTCAAATCAATGCGAAGTAGAAGGCGTAGCATCAAATCCATGCAACACAAATTATTTAGCTTCATATACTTGCGATATAGGTGATATAGCTTCAGATGCAGGCGAAACAATCGAGTGATCTTCAAATCCAAGCGTAACACATGATTTAACTTCAAATCAATGGGAAGTAGAAGATTTACCTTCAAATCCATGCGAATCAAATTGTTTAACTTCAAATACTTGTGATATACATGATTTTGCTTCAGCTGCATGCGAAACAAACGATTTAGCTTCACACCCACGGAAAACACATGATTTAGCTTCAAATCAATGCGAAGTAGAAGGCTTAGCATCAAATCCATGCAACACAAATTATTTAGCTTCTTATACTTGCGATATAAGTGATAAAGCTTCAGATGCAGGCGAAACAAACGAGCGAGCTTTAAATCCATGCGTAACACATGATTTAACTTCAAATCAATGCGAAGTAGAAGATTTAGGTTCAAATACATGCGAAACAAATAGTTTAGCTTCAAATACTTGTGATATACATGATTTAGCTTCAACTGCATGCGAAACAAACGAGTTAGCTTCAAATCCAAGCGAAACACATGATTTAGCTTCAAAGCAATGCGAAATAGAAGGCTTAGCATCAAATCCATGCGACACAAATTATTTAGCTTCGTATACTTGCGATATAGGTGATATAGCTTCAACTGCATGCGAAACAAACGAGTTAGCTTCAAATCCAAGCGAAACACATGATTTAACTTCAAATCAATGGGAAGTAGCAGATTTACCTTCAAATCCATGCGGAACAAATGGTTTAGCTTCAAATACTTGTGATATACATCATTTAGCTACAGCTGCATGGGAAACAATCGAGTTAGCTTCAAATCCAAGCGAAACACATGATTTAGCTTCAAATCAATGCGAAGTAGAAGGATTAGCATCAAATCCATGCAACACAAATTATTTAGCTTCTTATACTTGCGATATAAGTGATAAAGCTTCAAATGCAGGCAAAACAAACGAGTGAGCTTTAAATCCAAGCGTAACACATGATTTATCTTCAAATCTATGCGAAGTAGAAGATTTACCTTCAAATCCATGCGAAACAAATGGTTTAGCTTCAAATACTTGTGATATACATCATTTAGCTACAGCTGCATGGGAAACAATCGAGTTAGCTTCAAATCCAAGCGAAACACATGATTTAGCTTCAAATCAATGCGAAGTAGAAGGATTAGCATCAAATCCATGCAACACAAATTATTTAGCTTCTTATACTTGCGATATAAGTGATAAAGCTTCAAATGCAGGCAAAACAAACGAGTGAGCTTTAAATCCAAGCGTAACACATGATTTATCTTCAAATCTATGCGAAGTAGAAGATTTACCTTCAAATCCATGCGAAACAAATGGTTTAGCTTCAAATACTTGTGATATACATGATTTAGCTTCAGCTGCATGGGAAACAAACGAGTTAGCTTCAAATCCAAGCGAAACACATGATTTAGCTTCAAATCAATGCGAAGTAGAAGGATTAGCATCAAATCCATGCAACACAAATTATTTAGCTTCTTATAATTGCGATATAAGTGATAAAGCTTCTAATGCAGGCGAAACAAACGAGTGAGCTTTAAATCCAAGCGTAACACATGATTTAACTACAAATCAATGCGAAGTAGAAGATTTACCTTCGAATCCATGCGAAACAAATGGCTTAACTTCAAATACCTTTGATATACATGATTTAGCTTCAACTGCATGCGAAACAAACGAGTTAGCTTCAAATCCAAGCGAAACACATGATTTAGCTTCAAATCAATGCGAAATAGAAGGCTTAGCATCAAATCCATGCGACACAAATTATTTAGCTTCGTATACTTGCGATATAAGTGATATAGCTTCAAATGCAGGTGAAACAAACGAGTGATCTTCAAATCCAAGCGTAACACATGATTTAACTTTAAATCAATGGGAAGTAGCAGATTTACCTTCAAATCCATGCGGAACAAATGGTTTAGCTTCAAATACTTGTGATATACATCATTTAGCTACAGCTGCATGGGAAACAATCGAGTTAGCTTCAAATCCAAGCGAAACACATGATTTAGCTTCAAATCAATGCGAAGTAGAAGGATTAGCATCAAATCCATGCAACACAAATTATTTAGCTTCTTATACTTGCGATATAAGTGATAAAGCTTCAAATGCAGGCAAAACAAACGAGTGAGCTTTAAATCCAAGCGTAACACATGATTTATCTTCAAATCTATGCGAAGTAGAAGATTTACCTTCAAATCCATGCGAAACAAATGGTTTAGCTTCAAATACTTGTGATATACATCATTTAGCTACAGCTGCATGGGAAACAATCGAGTTAGCTTCAAATCCAAGCGAAACACATGATTTAGCTTCAAATCAATGCGAAGTAGAAGGATTAGCATCAAATCCATGCAACACAAATTATTTAGCTTCTTATACTTGCGATATAAGTGATAAAGCTTCAAATGCAGGCAAAACAAACGAGTGAGCTTTAAATCCAAGCGTAACACATGATTTATCTTCAAATCTATGCGAAGTAGAAGATTTACCTTCAAATCCATGCGAAACAAATGGTTTAGCTTCAAATACTTGTGATATACATGATTTAGATTCAGCTGCATGGGAAACAAACGAGTTAGCTTCAAATCCAAGCGAAACCCATGATTTAGCTTCAAATCAATGCGAAATAGAAGGCTTAGCATCAAATCCATGCGACACAAATTATTTAGCTTCGTATACTTGCGATGTAAGTGATATAGCTTCAAATGCAGGCGAAACAAACGAGTGATCTTCAAATCCAAGCGTAACAAATGATTTAACTTCAAATCAATGGGAAGTAGCAGATTTACCATCAAATCCATGCGAAACAAATGGTTTAGCTTCAAATACTTGTGATATACATGATTTAGCTTCAGCTGCATGGGAAACAAACGAGTTAGCTTCAAATTCAAGCGAAACACATGATTTAGCTTCAAATCAATGCGAAGTAGAAGGATTAGCATCAAATCCATGCAACACAAATTATTTAGCTTCTTATAATTGCGATATAAGTGATAAAGCTTCAAATTCAGGCGAAACAAACGAGTGAGCTTAAAATCCAGGCGTAACACATGATTTAACTTCAAATCAATGCGAAGTAGAATATTTACCATCGAATCCATGCGAAACAAATGGCTTAACTTCAAATACCTTTGATATACATGATTTAGCTTCAACTGCATGCGAAACAAACGGGCTAGCTTCAAATCCAAGCGAAACACATGATTTAGCTTCAAATCAATGCGAAATAGAAGGCTTAGCATCAAATCCATGCGACACAAATTATTTAGCTTCGTATACTTGCGATATAAGTGATGTAGCTTCAAATGCAGGCGAAACAAACGAGTGATCTTCAAATCCAAGCGTAACACATGATTTATCTTCAAATCAAAGGGAAGTAGAAGATTTACCTTCAAAACATGCGAAACAAATGGCTTAGCTTCAAATACCTTTGATATACATGATTTAGCTTCAACTGCATGCGAAACAAACGAGTTAACTTCAAATCCAAGCGAAACACATGATTTGGCTTCAAATCAATGCGAAACAAATGGTTTAGCTTCAAATACTTGTGATATACATGATTTAGCTTCAACTGCATGCGAAACAAACGAGTTAGCTTCAAATCCAAGCGATACACAGTATTCAGCTTCAAATCAATGCGAAACAAATGGTTTAGCTTCAAATACTTGTGATATACATGATTTAGCATCAACTGCATGCGAAACAAACGAGTTAGCTTCAAATCCAAGCGAAACACATGATTTAGCTTCAAATCAATGCGAAATAGAAGGCTTAGCATCAAATCCATGCGACACAAATTATTTAGCTTCGTATACTTGCGATATAAGTGATATAGCTTCAAATGCAGGCGAAACAAACGAGTGATCTTCAAATCCAAGCGTAACACATGATTTAACTTCAAATCAGTGGGAAGTAGCAGATTTACCATCAAATCCATGCGAAACAAATGGTTTAGCTTCAAATACTTGTGATATACATGATTTAGCTTCAACTGCATGCGAAAAAAACGAGTTGGCTTCAAATCCAAGCGAAACACATGATTTAGCTTCAAATCAATGCGAAGTAGAAGGATAAGCAACAAATCCATGCAACACAAATTATTTAGCTTCTTATACTTGCGATATAAGTGATAAAGCTTCAAATGCAGGCAATACAAACGAGTGAGCTATAAATCCAAGCGTAACACATGATTTATCTTCAAATCAATGCGAAGTAGAAGATTTACCTTCAAATCCATGCGAAACAAATGGTTTAGCTTCAAATACTTGTGATTTACATGATTTAGCTACAGCTGCATGGGAAACAATCGAGTTAGCTTCAAATCCAAGCGAAACACATGATTTAGCTTCAAATCAATGCGAAGTAGAAGGATTAGCATCAAATCCATGCAACACAAATTATTTAGCTTCTTATACTTGCGATATAAGTGATAAAGCTTCAAATGCAGGCAAAACAAACGAGTGAGCTTTAAATCCAAGCGTAACACATGATTTATCTTCAAATCTATGCGAAGTAGAAGATTTACCTTCAAATCCATGCGAAACAAATGGTTTAGCTTCAAATACTTGTGATATACATGATTTAGCTTCAGCTGCATGGGAAACAAACGAGTTAGCTTCAAATCCAAGCGAAACACATGATTTAGCTTCAAATCAATGCGAAATAGAAGGCTTAGCATCAAATCCATGCGACACAAATTATTTAGCTTCGTATACTTGCGATGTAAGTGATATAGCTTCAAATGCAGGCGAAACAAACGAGTGATCTTCAAATCCAAGCGTAACAAATGATTTAACTTCAAATCAATGGGAAGTAGCAGATTTACCTTCAAATCCATGCGAAACAAATGGTTTAGCTTCAAATACTTGTGATATACATGATTTAGATTCAGCTGCATGGGAAACAAACGAGTTAGCTTCAAATCCAAGCGAAACACATGATTTAGCTTCAAATCAATGCGAAATAGAAGGCTTAGCATCAAATCCATGCGACACAAATTATTTAGCTTCGTATACTTGCGATATAAGTGATATAGCTTCAAATGCAGGTGAAACAAACGAGTGATCTTCAAATCCAAGCGTAACACATGATTTAACTTCAAATCAATGGGAAGTAGCAGATTTACCTTCAAATCCATGCGGAACAAATGGTTTAGCTTCAAATACTTGTGATATAGATGATTTAGCTTCAGCTGCATGGGAAACAAACGAGTTAGCTTCAAATCCAAGCGAAACACATGATTTAGCTTCAAATCAATGCGAAATAGAAGGCTTAGCATCAAATCCATGCGACACAAATTATTTAGCTTTTTATACTTGCGATATAAGTGATAAAGCTTCAAATGCAGGCAAAACAAACGAGTGAGCTTTAAATCCAAGCGTAACACATGATTTATCTTCAAATCTATGCGAAGTAGAAGATTTACCTTCAAATCCATGCGAAACAAATGGTTTAGCTTCAAATACTTGTGATATACATCATTTAGCTACAGCTGCATGGGAAACAATCGAGTTAGCTTCAAATCCAAGCGAAACACATGATTTAGCTTCAAATCAATGCGAAGTAGAAGGATTAGCATCAAATCCATGCAACACAAATTATTTAGCTTCTTATACTTGCGATATAAGTGATAAAGCTTCAAATGCAGGCAAAACAAACGAGTGAGCTTTAAATCCAAGCGTAACACATGATTTATCTTCAAATCTATGCGAAGTAGAAGATTTACCTTCAAATCCATGCGAAACAAATGGTTTAGCTTCAAATACTTGTGATATACATGATTTAGATTCAGCTGCATGGGAAACAAACGAGTTAGCTTCAAATCCAAGCGAAACCCATGATTTAGCTTCAAATCAATGCGAAATAGAAGGCTTAGCATCAAATCCATGCGACACAAATTATTTAGCTTCGTATACTTGCGATGTAAGTGATATAGCTTCAAATGCAGGCGAAACAAACGAGTGATCTTCAAATCCAAGCGTAACAAATGATTTAACTTCAAATCAATGGGAAGTAGCAGATTTACCATCAAATCCATGCGAAACAAATGGTTTAGCTTCAAATACTTGTGATATACATGATTTAGCTTCAGCTGCATGGGAAACAAACGAGTTAGCTTCAAATTCAAGCGAAACACATGATTTAGCTTCAAATCAATGCGAAGTAGAAGGATTAGCATCAAATCCATGCAACACAAATTATTTAGCTTCTTATAATTGCGATATAAGTGATAAAGCTTCAAATTCAGGCGAAACAAACGAGTGAGCTTAAAATCCAGGCGTAACACATGATTTAACTTCAAATCAATGCGAAGTAGAATATTTACCATCGAATCCATGCGAAACAAATGGCTTAACTTCAAATACCTTTGATATACATGATTTAGCTTCAACTGCATGCGAAACAAACGGGCTAGCTTCAAATCCAAGCGAAACACATGATTTAGCTTCAAATCAATGCGAAATAGAAGGCTTAGCATCAAATCCATGCGACACAAATTATTTAGCTTCGTATACTTGCGATATAAGTGATGTAGCTTCAAATGCAGGCGAAACAAACGAGTGATCTTCAAATCCAAGCGTAACACATGATTTATCTTCAAATCAAAGGGAAGTAGAAGATTTACCTTCAAAACATGCGAAACAAATGGCTTAGCTTCAAATACCTTTGATATACATGATTTAGCTTCAACTGCATGCGAAACAAACGAGTTAACTTCAAATCCAAGCGAAACACATGATTTGGCTTCAAATCAATGCGAAACAAATGGTTTAGCTTCAAATACTTGTGATATACATGATTTAGCTTCAACTGCATGCGAAACAAACGAGTTAGCTTCAAATCCAAGCGATACACAGTATTCAGCTTCAAATCAATGCGAAACAAATGGTTTAGCTTCAAATACTTGTGATATACATGATTTAGCATCAACTGCATGCGAAACAAACGAGTTAGCTTCAAATCCAAGCGAAACACATGATTTAGCTTCAAATCAATGCGAAATAGAAGGCTTAGCATCAAATCCATGCGACACAAATTATTTAGCTTCGTATACTTGCGATATAAGTGATATAGCTTCAAATGCAGGCGAAACAAACGAGTGATCTTCAAATCCAAGCGTAACACATGATTTAACTTCAAATCAGTGGGAAGTAGCAGATTTACCATCAAATCCATGCGAAACAAATGGTTTAGCTTCAAATACTTGTGATATACATGATTTAGCTTCAACTGCATGCGAAAAAAACGAGTTGGCTTCAAATCCAAGCGAAACACATGATTTAGCTTCAAATCAATGCGAAGTAGAAGGATAAGCAACAAATCCATGCAACACAAATTATTTAGCTTCTTATACTTGCGATATAAGTGATAAAGCTTCAAATGCAGGCAATACAAACGAGTGAGCTATAAATCCAAGCGTAACACATGATTTATCTTCAAATCAATGCGAAGTAGAAGATTTACCTTCAAATCCATGCGAAACAAATGGTTTAGCTTCAAATACTTGTGATTTACATGATTTAGCTACAGCTGCATGGGAAACAATCGAGTTAGCTTCAAATCCAAGCGAAACACATGATTTAGCTTCAAATCAATGCGAAGTAGAAGGATTAGCATCAAATCCATGCAACACAAATTATTTAGCTTCTTATACTTGCGATATAAGTGATAAAGCTTCAAATGCAGGCAAAACAAACGAGTGAGCTTTAAATCCAAGCGTAACACATGATTTATCTTCAAATCTATGCGAAGTAGAAGATTTACCTTCAAATCCATGCGAAACAAATGGTTTAGCTTCAAATACTTGTGATATACATGATTTAGCTTCAGCTGCATGGGAAACAAACGAGTTAGCTTCAAATCCAAGCGAAACACATGATTTAGCTTCAAATCAATGCGAAATAGAAGGCTTAGCATCAAATCCATGCGACACAAATTATTTAGCTTCGTATACTTGCGATGTAAGTGATATAGCTTCAAATGCAGGCGAAACAAACGAGTGATCTTCAAATCCAAGCGTAACAAATGATTTAACTTCAAATCAATGGGAAGTAGCAGATTTACCTTCAAATCCATGCGAAACAAATGGTTTAGCTTCAAATACTTGTGATATACATGATTTAGATTCAGCTGCATGGGAAACAAACGAGTTAGCTTCAAATCCAAGCGAAACACATGATTTAGCTTCAAATCAATGCGAAATAGAAGGCTTAGCATCAAATCCATGCGACACAAATTATTTAGCTTCGTATACTTGCGATATAAGTGATATAGCTTCAAATGCAGGTGAAACAAACGAGTGATCTTCAAATCCAAGCGTAACACATGATTTAACTTCAAATCAATGGGAAGTAGCAGATTTACCTTCAAATCCATGCGGAACAAATGGTTTAGCTTCAAATACTTGTGATATAGATGATTTAGCTTCAGCTGCATGGGAAACAAACGAGTTAGCTTCAAATCCAAGCGAAACACATGATTTAGCTTCAAATCAATGCGAAATAGAAGGCTTAGCATCAAATCCATGCGACACAAATTATTTAGCTTTTTATACTTGCGATGTAAGTGATATAGCTTCAAATGCAGGCGAAACAAACGAGTGATCTTCAAATCCAAGCGTAACAAATGATTTAACTTCAAATCAATGGGAAGTAGCAGTTTTACCTTCAAATCCATGCGAAACAAATGGTTTAGCTTCAAATACTTGTGATATACATGATTTAGCTTCAGCTGCATGGGAAACAAACGAGTTAGCTTCAAATCCAAGCGATACACAGTATTCAGCTTCAAATCAATGCGAAACAAATGGTTTAGCTTCAAATACTTGTGATATACATGATTTAGCTTCAACTGCATGCGAAACAAACGAGTTAGCTTCAAATCCAAGCGAAACACATGATTTAGCTTCAAATCAATGCGAAATAGAAGGCTTAGCATCAAATCCATGCGACACAAATTATTTAGCTTCGTATACTTGCGATATAAGTGATATAGCTTCAAATGCAGGTGAAACAAACGAGTGATCTTCAAATCCAAGCGTAACACATGATTTAACTTCAAATCAATGGGAAGTAGCAGATTTACCTTCAAATCCATGCGGAACAAATGGTTTAGCTTCAAATACTTGTGACATACATGATTTAGCTTCAGCTGCATGGGAAACAAACGAGTTGGCTTCAAATCCAAGCGAAACACATGATTTAGCTTCAAATCAATGCGAAGTAGAAGGATAAGCAACAAATCCATGCAACACAAATTATTTAGCTTCTTATACTTGCGATATAAGTGATAAAGTTTCAAATGCAGGCAATACAAACGAGTGAGCTTTAAATCCAAGCGTAACACATGATTTATCTTCAAATCAATGCGAAGTAGAAGATTTACCTTCAAATCCATGCGAAACAAATGGTTTAGCTTCAAATACTTGTGATATACATGATTTAGCTACAGCTGCATGGGAAACAATCGAGTTAGCTTCAAATCCAAGCGAAACACATGATTTAGCTTCAAATCAATGCGAAGTAGAAGGATTAGCATCAAATCCATGCAACACAAATTATTTAGCTTCTTATACTTGCGATATAAGTGATAAAGCTTCAAATGCAGGCAAAACAAACGAGTGAGCTTTAAATCCAAGCGTAACACATGATTTATCTTCAAATCTATGCGAAGTAGAAGATTTACCTTCAAATCCATGCGAAACAAATGGTTTAGCTTCAAATACTTGTGATATACATGATTTAGCTTCAGCTGCATGGGAAACAAACGAGTTAGCTTCAAATCCAAGCGAAACACATGATTTAGCTTCAAATCAATGCGAAGTAGAAGGATTAGCATCAAATCCATGCAACACAAATTATTTAGCTTCTTATAATTGCGATATAAGTGATAAAGCTTCTAATGCAGGCGAAACAAACGAGTGAGCTTTAAATCCAAGCGTAACACATGATTTAACTACAAATCAATGCGAAGTAGAAGATTTACCTTCGAATCCATGCGAAACAAATGGCTTAACTTCAAATACCTTTGATATACATGATTTAGCTTCAACTGCATGCGAAACAAACGAGTTAGCTTCAAATCCAAGCGAAACACATGATTTAGCTTCAAAGCAATGCGAAATAGAAGGCTTAGCATCAAATCCATGCGACACAAATTATTTAGCTTCGTATACTTGCGATATAAGTGATATAGCTTCAAATGCAGGTGAAACAAACGAGTGATCTTCAAATCCAAGCGTAACACATGATTTAACTTCAAATCAATGGGAAGTAGCAGATTTACCTTCAAATCCATGCGGAACAAATGGTTTAGCTTCAAATACTTGTGATATACATCATTTAGCTACAGCTGCATGGGAAACAATCGAGTTAGCTTCAAATCCAAGCGAAACACATGATTTAGCTTCAAATCAATGCGAAGTAGAAGGATTAGCATCAAATCCATGCAACACAAATTATTTAGCTTCTTATACTTGCGATATAAGTGATAAAGCTTCAAATGCAGGCAAAACAAACGAGTGAGCTTTAAATCCAAGCGTAACACATGATTTATCTTCAAATCTATGCGAAGTAGAAGATTTACCTTCAAATCCATGCGAAACAAATGGTTTAGCTTCAAATACTTGTGATATACATCATTTAGCTACAGCTGCATGGGAAACAATCGAGTTAGCTTCAAATCCAAGCGAAACACATGATTTAGCTTCAAATCAATGCGAAGTAGAAGGATTAGCATCAAATCCATGCAACACAAATTATTTAGCTTCTTATACTTGCGATATAAGTGATAAAGCTTCAAATGCAGGCAAAACAAACGAGTGAGCTTTAAATCCAAGCGTAACACATGATTTATCTTCAAATCTATGCGAAGTAGAAGATTTACCTTCAAATCCATGCGAAACAAATGGTTTAGCTTCAAATACTTGTGATATACATGATTTAGCTTCAGCTGCATGGGAAACAAACGAGTTAGCTTCAAATCCAAGCGAAACACATGATTTAGCTTCAAATCAATGTGAAGTAGAAGGATTAGCATCAAATCCATGCAACACAAATTATTTAGCTTCTTATAATTGCGATATAAGTGATAAAGCTTCTAATGCAGGCGAAACAAACGAGTGAGCTATAAATCCAAGCGTAACACATGATTTAACTACAAATCAATGCGAAGTAGAAGATTTACCTTCGAATCCATGCGAAACAAATGGCTTAACTTCAAATACCTTTGATATACATGATTTAGCTTCAACTGCATGCGAACAAACGAGTTAGCTTCAAATCCAAGCGAAACACATGATTTAGCTTCAAATCAATGCGAAATAGAAGGCTTAGCATCAAATCCATGCGACACAAATTATTTAGCTTCGTATACTTGCGATATAAGTGATATAGCTTCAAATGCAGGTGAAACAAACGAGTGATCTTCAAATCCAAGCGTAACACATGATTTAACTTTAAATCAATGGGAAGTAGCAGATTTACCTTCAAATCCATGCGGAACAAATGGTTTAGCTTCAAATACTTGTGATATACATCATTTAGCTACAGCTGCATGGAAACAATCGAGTTAGCTTCAAATCCAAGCGAAACACATGATTTAGCTTCAAATCAATGCGAAGTAGAAGGATTAGCATCAAATCCATGCAACACAAATTATTTAGCTTCTTATACTTGCGATATAAGTGATAAAGCTTCAAATGCAGGCAAAACAAACGAGTGAGCTTTAAATCCAAGCGTAACACATGATTTATCTTCAAATCTATGCGAAGTAGAAGATTTACCTTCAAATCCATGCGAAACAAATGGTTTAGCTTCAAATACTTGTGATATACATCATTTAGCTACAGCTGCATGGGAAACAATCGAGTTAGCTTCAAATCCAAGCGAAACACATGATTTAGCTTCAAATCAATGCGAAGTAGAAGGATTAGCATCAAAATCCATGCAACACAAATTATTTAGCTTCTTATACTTGCGATATAAGTGATAAAGCTTCAAATGCAGGCAAAACAAACGAGTGAGCTTTAAATCCAAGCGTAACACATGATTTATCTTCAAATCTATGCGAAGTAGAAGATTTACCTTCAAATCCATGCGAAACAAATGGTTTAGCTTCAAATACTTGTGATATACATGATTTAGATTCAGCTGCATGGGAAACAAACGAGTTAGCTTCAAATCCAAGCGAAACCCATGATTTAGCTTCAAATCAATGCGAAATAGAAGGCTTAGCATCAAATCCATGCGACACAAATTATTTAGCTTCGTATACTTGCGATGTAAGTGATATAGCTTCAAATGCAGGCGAAACAAACGAGTGATCTTCAAATCCAAGCGTAACAAATGATTTAACTTCAAATCAATGGGAAGTAGCAGATTTACCATCAAATCCATGCGAAACAAATGGTTTAGCTTCAAATACTTGTGATATACATGATTTAGCTTCAGCTGCATGGGAAACAAACGAGTTAGCTTCAAATCCAAGCGAAACACATGATTTAGCTTCAAATCAATGCGAAGTAGAAGGATTAGCATCAATCCATGCAACACAAATATTTAGCTTCTTATAATTGCGATATAAGTGATAAAGCTTCAAATTCAGGCGAAACAAACGAGTGAGCTTAAAATCCAGGCGTAACACATGATTTAACTTCAAATCAATGCGAAGTAGAATATTTACCATCGAATCCATGCGAAACAAATGGCTTAACTTCAAATACCTTTGATATACATGATTTAGCTTCAACTGCATGCGAAACAACGGGCTAGCTTCAAATCCAAGCGAAACACATGATTTAGCTTCAAATCAATGCGAAATAGAAGGCTTAGCATCAAATCCATGCGACACAAATTATTTAGCTTCGTATACTTGCGATATAAGTGATGTAGCTTCAAATGCAGCGAAACAAACGAGTGATCTTCAAATCCAAGCGTAACACATGATTTATCTTCAAATCAAAGGGAAGTAGAAGATTTACCTTCAAAACATGCGAAACAAATGGCTTAGCTTCAAATACCTTTGATATACATGATTTAGCTTCAAATGCATGCGAAACAAACGAGTTAACTTCAAATCCAAGCGAAACACATGATTTGGCTTCAAATCAATGCGAAACAAATGGTTTAGCTTCAAATACTTGTGATATACATGATTTAGCTTCAACTGCATGCGAAACAAACGAGTTAGCTTCAAATCCAAGCGATACACAGTATTCAGCTTCAAATCAATGCGAAACAAATGGTTTAGCTTCAAATACTTGTGATATACATGATTTAGCATCAACTGCATGCGAAACAAACGAGTTAGCTTCAAATCCAAGCGAAACACATGATTTAGCTTCAAATCAATGCGAAATAGAAGGCTTAGCATCAAATCCATGCGACACAAATTATTTAGCTTCGTATACTTGCGATGTAAGTGATATAGCTTCAAATGCAGGCGAAACAAACGAGTGATCTTCAAATCCAAGCGTAACAAATGATTTAACTTCAAATCAATGGGAAGTAGCAGATTTACCATCAAATCCATGCGAAACAAATGGTTTAGCTTCAAATACTTGTGATATACATGATTTAGCTTCAGCTGCATGGGAAACAAACGAGTTAGCTTCAAATCCAAGCGAAACACATGATTTAGCTTCAAATCAATGCGAAGTAGAAGGATTAGCATCAAATCCATGCAACACAAATTATTTAGCTTCTTATAATTGCGATATAAGTGATAAAGCTTCTAATGCAGGCGAAACAAACGAGTGAGGTTTAAATCCAAGCGTAACACATGATTTAACTACAAATCAATGCGAAGTAGAAGATTTACCTTCGAATCCATGCGAAACAAATGGCTTAACTTCAAATACCTTTGATATACATGATTTAGCTTCAACTGCATGCGAAACAAACGAGTTAGCTTCAAATCCAAGCGAAACACATGATTTAGCTTCAAATCAATGCGAAATAGAAGGCTTAGCATCAAATCCATGCGACACAAATTATTTAGCTTCGTATACTTGCGATATAAGTGATATAGCTTCAAATGCAGGTGAAACAAACGAGTGATCTTCAAATCCAAGCGTAACACATGATTTAACTTCAAATCAATGGGAAGTAGCAGATTTACCTTCAAATCCATGCGGAACAAATGGTTTAGCTTCAAATACTTGTGACATACATGATTTAGCTTCAGCTGCATGGGAAACAAACGAGTTGGCTTCAAATCCAAGCGAAACACATGATTTAGCTTCAAATCAATGCGAAGTAGAAGGATAAGCAACAAATCCATGCAACACAAATTATTTAGCTTCTTATACTTGCGATATAAGTGATAAAGCTTCAAATGCAGGCAATACAAACGAGTGAGCTTTAAATCCAAGCGTAACACATGATTTATCTTCAAATCAATGCGAAGTAGAAGATTTACCTTCAAATCCATGCGAAACAAATGGTTTAGCTTCAAATACTTGTGATATACATCATTTAGCTACAGCTGCATGGGAAACAATCGAGTTAGCTTCAAATCCAAGCGAAACACATGATTTAGCTTCAAATCAATGCGAAATAGAAGGCTTAGCATCAAATCCATGCGACACAAATTATTTAGCTTCGTATACTTGCGATGTAAGTGATATAGCTTCAAATGCAGGCGAAACAAACGAGTGATCTTCAAATCCAAGCGTAACAAATGATTTAACTTCAAATCAATGGGAAGTAGCAGATTTACCATCAAATCCATGCGAAACAAATGGTTTAGCTTCAAATACTTGTGATATACATGATTTAGCTTCAGCTGCATGGGAAACAAACGAGTTAGCTTCAAATCCAAGCGAAACACATGATTTAGCTTCAAATCAATGCGAAGTAGAAGGATTAGCATCAAATCCATGCAACACAAATTATTTAGCTTCTTATAATTGCGATATAAGTGATAAAGCTTCAAATTCAGGCGAAACAAACGAGTGAGCTTTAAATCCAGGCGTAACACATGATTTAACTTCAAATCAATGCGAAGTAGAATATTTACCTTCGAATCCATGCGAAACAAATGGCTTAACTTCAAATACCTTTGATATACATGATTTAGCTTCAACTGCATGCGAAACAAACGGGCTAGCTTCAAATCCAAGCGAAACACATGATTTAGCTTCAAATCAATGCGAAATAGAAGGCTTAGCATCAAATCCATGCGACACAAATTATTTAGCTTCGTATACATGCGATATAAGTGATGTAGCTTCAAATGCAGGCGAAACAAACGAGTGATCTTCAAATCCAAGCGTAACACATGATTTATCTTCAAATCAAAGGGAAGTAGAAGATTTACCTTCAAACCATGCGAAACAAATGGCTTAGCTTCAAATACCTTTGATATACATGATTTAGCTTCAACTGCATGCGAAACAAACGAGTTAGCTTCAAATCCAAGCGAAACACATGATTTGGCTTCAAATCAATGCGAAACAAATGGTTTAGCTTCAAATACTTGTGATATACATGATTTAGCTTCAACTGCATGCGAAACAAACGAGTTAGCTTCAAATCCAAGCGATACACAGTATTCAGCTTCAAATCAATGCGAAACAAATGGTTTAGCTTCAAATACTTGTGATATACATGATTTAGCATCAACTGCATGCGAAACAAACGAGTTAGCTTCAAATCCAAGCGAAACACATGATTTAGCTTCAAATCAATGCGAAATAGAAGGCTTAGCATCAAATCCATGCGACACAAATTATTTAGCTTCGTATACTTGCGATATAAGTGATATAGCTTCAAATGCAGGCGAAACAAACGAGTGATCTTCAAATCCAAGCGTAACACATGATTTAACTTCAAATCAGTGGGAAGTAGCAGATTTACCATCAAATCCATGCGAAACAAATGGTTTAGCTTCAAATACTTGTGATATACATGATTTAGCTTCAACTGCATGCGAAAAAAACGAGTTGGCTTCAAATCCAAGCGAAACACATGATTTAGCTTCAAATCAATGCGAAGTAGAAGGATAAGCAACAAATCCATGCAACACAAATTATTTAGCTTCTTATACTTGCGATATAAGTGATAAAGCTTCAAATGCAGGCAATACAAACGAGTGAGCTATAAATCCAAGCGTAACACATGATTTATCTTCAAATCAATGCGAAGTAGAAGATTTACCTTCAAATCCATGCGAAACAAATGGTTTAGCTTCAAATACTTGTGATATACATGATTTAGCTACAGCTGCATGGGAAACAATCGAGTTAGCTTCAAATCCAAGCGAAACACATGATTTAGCTTCAAATCAATGCGAAGTAGAAGGATTAGCATCAAATCCATGCAACACAAATTATTTAGCTTCTTATACTTGCGATATAAGTGATAAAGCTTCAAATGCAGGCAAAACAAACGAGTGAGCTTTAAATCCAAGCGTAACACATGATTTATCTTCAAATCTATGCGAAGTAGAAGATTTACCTTCAAATCCATGCGAAACAAATGGTTTAGCTTCAAATACTTGTGATATACATGATTTAGCTTCAGCTGCATGGGAAACAAACGAGTTAGCTTCAAATCCAAGCGAAACACATGATTTAGCTTCAAATCAATGCGAAATAGAAGGCTTAGCATCAAATCCATGCGACACAAATTATTTAGCTTCGTATACTTGCGATGTAAGTGATATAGCTTCAAATGCAGGCGAAACAAACGAGTGATCTTCAAATCCAAGCGTAACAAATGATTTAACTTCAAATCAATGGGAAGTAGCAGATTTACCATCAAATCCATGCGAAACAAATGGTTTAGCTTCAAATACTTGTGATATACATGATTTAGCTTCAGCTGCATATGATACAAACGAGTTAGCTTCAAATCCAAGCGAAACACATTATTTAGCTTCAAATCAATGCGAAGTAGAAGGCTTAGCATCAAATCCATGCGACACAAATTATTTAGCTTCGCATACTTGCGATATAAGTGATGAAGCTTCAAATGCAGGTGAAACAAACGAGTGGGCTTTATATCCATGCGTAACACATGATTTAACTTCAAATCAATGCGAAGTAGAAGATTTATCTTCAAATCCATGCGAAACAATTGGTTTAGCTTCAAATACTTGTGATATACATGTTTTAGCTTCAACTGCATGCGGAACAAACGAGTTATCTTCAAATCCAAGCGAAACACATGATTTAGCTTCAAATCAATGCGAAATAGAAGGCTTAGCATCAAATCCATGCGACACAAATTATTTAGCTTCGTATACTTGCGATATAAGTGATATAGCTTCAAATGCAGGTGAAACAAACGAGTGATCTTCAAATCCAAGCGTAACACATGATTTAACTTCAAATCAATGGGAAGTAGCAGATTTACCTTCAAATCCATGCGAAACAAATGGTTTAGCTTCAAATACTTGTGATATACATGATTTAGCTACAGCTGCATGGGAAACAATCGAGTTAGCTTCAAATCCAAGCGAAACACATGATTTAGCTTCAAATCAATGCGAAGTAGAAGGATTAGCATCAAATCCATGCAACACAAATTATTTAGCTTCTTATACTTGCGATATAAGTGATAAAGCTTCAAATGCAGGCAAAACAAACGAGTGAGCTTTAAATCCAAGCGTAACACATGATTTATCTTCAAATCTATGCGAAGTAGAAGATTTACCTTCAAATCCATGCGAAACAAATGGTTTAGCTTCAAATACTTGTGATATACATGATTTAGCTACAGCTGCATGGGAAACAATCGAGTTAGCTTCAAATCCAAGCGAAACACATGATTTAGCTTCAAATCAATGCGAAGTAGAAGGATTAGCATCAAATCCATGCAACACAAATTATTTAGCTTCGTATACTTGCGATATAAGTGATATAGCTTCAAATGCAGGCGATACAAACGAGTGATCTTCAAATCCAAGCGTAACACATGATTTAACTTCAAATCAGTGGGAAGTAGCAGATTTACCATCAAATCCATGCGAAACAAATGGTTTAGCTTCAAATACTTGTGATATACATGATTTAGCTTCAACTGCATGCGAAACAAACGAGTTGGCTTCAAATCCAATCGAAACACATGATTTAGCTTCAAATCAATGCGAAGTAGAAGGATAAGCAACAAATCCATGCAACACAAATTATTTAGCTTCTTATACTTGCGATATAAGTGATAAAGCTTCAAATGCAGGCAATACAAACGAGTGAGCTATAAATCCAAGCGTAACACATGATTTATCTTCAAATCAATGCGAAGTAGAATATTTACCTTCAAATCCATGCGAAACAAATGGTTTAGCTTCAAATACTTGTGATATACATGATTTAGCTACAGCTGCATGGGAAACAATCGAGTTAGCTTCAAATCCAAGCGAAACACATGATTTAGCTTCAAATCAATGCGAAGTAGAAGGATTAGCATCAAATCCATGCAACACAAATTATTTAGCTTCTTATACTTGCGATATAAGTGATAAAGCTTCAAATGCAGGCAAAACAAACGAGTGAGCTTTAAATCCAAGCGTAACACATGATTTATCTTCAAATCTATGCGAAGTAGAAGATTTACCTTCAAATCCATGCGAAACAAATGGTTTAGCTTCAAATACTTGTGATATACATGATTTAGCTTCAGCTGCATGGGAAACAAACGAGTTAGCATCAAATCCAAGAGAAACACATGATTTAGCTTCAAATCAATGCGAAATAGAAGGCTTAGCATCAAATCCATGCGACACAAATTATTTAGCTTCGTATACTTGCGATGTAAGTGATATAGCTTCAAATGCAGGCGAAACAAACGAGTGATCTTCAAATCCAAGCGTAACAAATGATTTAACTTCAAATCAATGGGAAGTAGCAGATTTACCATCAAATCCATGCGAAACAAATGGTTTAGCTTCAAATACTTGTGATATACATGATTTAGCTTCAGCTGCATGGGAAACAAACGAGTTAGCTTCAAATCCAAGCGAAACACATGATTTAGCTTCAAATCAATGCGAAATAGAAGGCTTAGCATCAAATCCATGCAACACAAATTATTTAGCTTCTTACACTTGCGATATAAGTGATAAAGCTTCTAATGAAGGTGAAACAAACGATTGAGCTTTAAATCCAAGCGTAACACATGACTTAACTTCAAATCAATGCGAAGTAGAAGATTTACCTTCAAATCCATGCGAAACAAATGGTTTAGCTTCAAATACTTGTGATATACATGATTTAGCTTCAGCTGCATATGATACAAACGAGTTAGCTTCAAATCCAAGCGAAACACATTATTTAGCTTCAAATCAATGCGAAGTAGAAGGCTTAGCATCAAATCCATGCGACACAAATTATTTAGCTTCGCATACTTGCGATATAAGTGATATAGCTTCAAATGCAGGTGAAACAAACGAGTGATCTTCAAATCCAAGCGTAACACATGATTTAACTTCAAATCAATGGGAAGTAGCAGATTTACCTTCAAATCCATGCGAAACAAATGGTTTAGCTTCAAATACTTGTGATATACATGATTTAGCTACAGCTGCATGGGAAACAATCGAGTTAGCTTCAAATCCAAGCGAAACACATGATTTAGCTTCAAATCAATGCGAAGTAGAAGGATTAGCATCAAATCCATGCAACACAAATTATTTAGCTTCTTATACTTGCGATATAAGTGATAAAGCTTCAAATGCAGGCAAAACAAACGAGTGAGCTTTAAATCCAAGCGTAACACATGATTTATCTTCAAATCTATGCGAAGTAGAAGATTTACCTTCAAATCCATGCGAAACAAATGGTTTAGCTTCAAATACTTGTGATATACATGATTTAGCTACAGCTGCATGGGAAACAATCGAGCTAGCTTCAAATCCAAGCGAAACACATGATTTAGCTTCAAATCAATGCGAAGTAGAAGGATTAGCATCAAATCCATGCAACACAAATTATTTAGCTTCTTATACTTGTGATATAAGTGATAAAGCTTCAAATGCAGGCAAAACAAACGAGTGAGCTTTAAATCCAAGCGTAACACATGATTTATCTTCAAATCTATGCGAAGTAGAAGATTTACCTTCAAATCCATGCGAAACAAATGGTTTAGCTTCAAATACTTGTGATATACATGATTTAGATTCAGCTGCATGGGAAACAAACGAGTTAGCTTCAAATCCAAGCGAAACACATGATTTAGCTTCAAATCAATGCGAAATAGAAGGCTTAGCATCAAATCCATGCGACACAAATTATTTAGCTTCGTATACTTGCGATGTAAGTGATATAGCTTCAAATGCAGGCGAAACAAACGAGTGATCTTCAAATCCAAGCGTAACAAATGATTTAACTTCAAATCAATGGGAAGTAGCAGATTTACCATCAAATCCATGCGAAACAAATGGTTTAGCTTCAAATACTTGTGATATACATGATTTAGCTTCAGCTGCATGGGAAACAAACGAGTTAGCTTCAAATCCAAGCGAAACACATGATTTAGCTTCAAATCAATAGCGAAGTAGAAGGATTAGCATCAAATCCATGCAACACAAATTATTTAGCTTCTTATAATTGCGATATAAGTGATAAAGCTTCAAATGCAGGCGAAACAAACGAGTGAGCTTTAAATCCAAGCGTAACACATGATTTAACTTCAAATCAATGCGAAGTAGAATATTTACCTTCGAATCCATGCGAAACAAATGGCTTAACTTCAAATACCTTTGATATACATGATTTAGCTTCAACTGCATGCGAAACAAACGAGTTAGCTTCAAATCCAAGCGAAACACATGATTTAGCTTCAAATCAATGCGAAATAGAAGGCTTAGCATCAAATCCATGCGACACAAATTATTTAGCTTCGTATACTTGCGATATAAGTGATGTAGCTTCAAATGCAGGCGAAACAAACGAGTGATCTTCAAATCCAAGCGTAACACATGATTTATCTTCAAATCAAAGGGAAGTAGAAGATTTACATTCAAACCATGCGAAACAAATGGCTTAGCTTCAAATACCTTTGATATACATGATTTAGCTGCAACTGCATGCGAAACAAACGAGTTAGCTTCAAATCCAAGCGAAACACATGATTTGGCTTCAAATCAATGCGAAACAAATGGTTTAGCTTCAAATACTTGTGATATACATGATTTAGCTTCAACTGCATGGGAAACAAACGAGTTAGCTTCAAATCCAAGCGAAACACATGATTTAGCTTCAAATCAATGCGAAATAGAAGGCTTAGCATCAAATCCATGCGACACAAATTATTTAGCTTCGTATACTTGCGATGTAAGTGATATAGCTTCAAATGCAGGCGAAACAAACGAGTGATCTTCAAATCCAAGCGTAACAAATGATTTAACTTCAAATCAATGGGAAGTAGCAGATTTACCATCAAATCCATGCGAAACAAATGGTTTAGCTTCAAATACTTGTGATATACATGATTTAGCTTCAGCTGCATGGGAAACAAACGAGTTAGCTTCAAATCCAAGCGAAACACATGATTTAGCTTCAAATCAATGCGAAATAGAAGGCTTAGCATCAAATCCATGCAACACAAATTATTTAGCTTCTTACACTTGCGATATAAGTGATAAAGCTTCTAATGAAGGTGAAACAAACGATTGAGCTTTAAATCCAAGCGTAACACATGACTTAACTTCAAATCAATGCGAAGTAGAAGATTTACCTTCAAATCCATGCGAAACAAATGGTTTAGCTTCAAATACTTGTGATATACATGATTTAGCTTCAGCTGCATATGATACAAACGAGTTAGCTTCAAATCCAAGCGAAACACATTATTTAGCTTCAAATCAATGCGAAGTAGAAGGCTTAGCATCAAATCCATGCGACACAAATTATTTAGCTTCGCATACTTGCGATATAAGTGATGAAGCTTCAAATGCAGGTGAAACAAACGAGTGGGCTTTACATCCATGCGTAACACATGATTTAACTTCAAATCAATGCGAAGTAGAAGATTTATCTTCAAATCCATGCGAAACAAATGGTTTAGCTTCAAATACTTGTGATATACATGTTTTAGCTTCAACTGCATGCGGAACAAACGAGTTATCTTCAAATCCAAGCGAAACACATGATTTAGCTTCAAATCAATGCGAAATAGAAGGCTTAGCATCAAATCCATGCGACACAAATTATTTAGCTTCGTATACTTGCGATATAAGTGATATAGCTTCAAATGCAGGTGAAACAAACGAGTGATCTTCAAATCCAAGCGTAACACATGATTTAACTTCAAATCAATGGGAAGTAGCAGATTTACCTTCAAATCCATGCGAAACAAATGGTTTAGCTTCAAATACTTGTGATATACATGATTTAGCTACAGCTGCATGGGAAACAATCGAGTTAGCTTCAAATCCAAGCGAAACACATGATTTAGCTTCAAATCAATGCGAAGTAGAAGGATTAGCATCAAATCCATGCAACACAAATTATTTAGCTTCTTATACTTGCGATATAAGTGATAAAGCTTCAAATGCAGGCAAAACAAACGAGTGAGCTTTAAATCCAAGCGTAACACATGATTTATCTTCAAATCTATGCGAAGTAGAAGATTTACCTTCAAATCCATGCGAAACAAATGGTTTAGCTTCAAATACTTGTGATATACATGATTTAGCTACAGCTGCATGGGAAACAATCGAGTTAGCTTCAAAACCAAGCGAAACACATGATTTAGCTTCAAATCAATGCGAAGTAGAAGGATTAGCATCAAATCCATGCAACACAAATTATTTAGCTTCTTATAATTGCGATATAAGTGATAAAGCTTCTAATGCAGGCGAAACAAACGAGTGAGCTTTAAATCCAAGCGTAACACATGATTTAACTACAAATCAATGCGAAGTAGAAGATTTACCTTCGAATCCATGCGAAACAAATGGCTTAACTTCAAATACCTTTGATATACATGATTTAGCTTCAACTGCATGCGAAACAAACGAGTTAGCTTCAAATCCAAGCGAAACACATGATTTAGCTTCAAATCAATGCGAAATAGAAGGCTTAGCATCAAATCCATGCGACACAAATTATTTAGCTTCGTATACTTGCGATGTAAGTGATATAGCTTCAAATGCAGGCGAAACAAACGAGTGATCTTCAAATCCAAGCGTAACAAATGATTTAACTTCAAATCAATGGGAAGTAGCAGATTTACCATCAAATCCATGCGAAACAAATGGTTTAGCTTCAAATACTTGTGATATACATGATTTAGCTTCAGCTGCATGGGAAACAAACGAGTTAGCTTCAAATCCAAGCGAAACACATGATTTAGCTTCAAATCAATAGCGAAGTAGAAGGATTAGCATCAAATCCATGCAACACAAAATATTTAGCTTCTTATAATTGCGATATAAGTGATAAAGCTTCAAATGCAGGCGAAACAAACGAGTGAGCTTTAAATCCAAGCGTAACACATGATTTAACTTCAAATCAATGCGAAGTAGAATATTTACCTTCGAATCCATGCGAAACAAATGGCTTAACTTCAAATACCTTTGATATACATGATTTAGCTTCAACTGCATGCGAAACAAACGAGTTAGCTTCAAATCCAAGCGAAACACATGATTTAGCTTCAAATCAATGCGAAATAGAAGGCTTAGCATCAAATCCATGCGACACAAATTATTTAGCTTCGTATACTTGCGATATAAGTGATGTAGCTACAAATGCAGGCGAAACAAACGAGTGATCTTCAAATCCAAGCGTAACACATGATTTATCTTCAAATCAAAGGGAAGTAGAAGATTTACCTTCAAACCATGCGAAACAAATGGCTTAGCTTCAAATACCTTTGATATACATGATTTAGCTTCAACTGCATGCGAAACAAACGAGTTAGCTTCAAATCCAAGCGAAACACATGATTTGGCTTCAAATCAATGCGAAACAAATGGTTTAGCTTCAAATACTTGTGATATACATGATTTAGCTTCAACTGCATGCGAAACAAACGAGTTGGCTTCAAATCCAAGCGAAACACATGATTTAGCTTCAAATCAATGCGAAGTAGAAGGATAAGCAACAAATCCATGCAACACAAATTATTTAGCTTCTTATACTTGCGATATAAGTGATAAAGCTTCAAATGCAGGCAATACAAACGAGTGAGCTATAAATCCAAGCGTAACACATGATTTATCTTCAAATCAATGCGAAGTAGAATATTTACCTTCAAATCCATGCGAAACAAATGGTTTAGCTTCAAATACTTGTGATATACATGATTTAGCTACAGCTGCATGGGAAACAATCGAGTTAGCTTCAAATCCAAGCGAAACACATGATTTAGCTTCAAATCAATGCGAAGTAGAAGGATTAGCATCAAATCCATGCAACACAAATTATTTAGCTTCTTATACTTGCGATATAAGTGATAAAGCTTCAAATGCAGGCAAAACAAACGAGTGAGCTTTAAATCCAAGCGTAACACATGATTTATCTTCAAATCTATGCGAAGTAGAAGATTTACCTTCAAATCCATGCGAAACAAATGGTTTAGCTTCAAATACTTGTGATATACATGATTTAGCTTCAGCTGCATGGGAAACAAACGAGTTAGCTTCAAATCCAAGCGAAACACATGATTTAGCTTCAAATCAATGCGAAATAGAAGGCTTAGCATCAAATCCATGCGACACAAATTATTTAGCTTCGTATACTTGCGATGTAAGTGATATAGCTTCAAATGCAGGCGAAACAAACGAGTGATCTTCAAATCCAAGCGTAACAAATGATTTAACTTCAAATCAATGGGAAGTAGCAGATTTACCATCAAATCCATGCGAAACAAATGGTTTAGCTTCAAATACTTGTGATATACATGATTTAGCTTCAGCTGCATGGGAAACAAACGAGTTAGCTTCAAATCCAAGCGAAACACATGATTTAGCTTCAAATCAATGCGAAATAGAAGGCTTAGCATCAAATCCATGCAACACAAATTATTTAGCTTCTTACACTTGCGATATAAGTGATAAAGCTTCTAATGAAGGTGAAACAAACGATTGAGCTTTAAATCCAAGCGTAACACATGACTTAACTTCAAATCAATGCGAAGTAGAAGATTTACCTTCAAATCAATGCGAAATAGAAGGCTTAGCATCAAATCCATGCGACACAAATTATTTAGCTTCGTATACTTGCGATATAAGTGATGTAGCTTCAAATGCAGGCGAAACAAACGAGTGATCTTCAAATCCAAGCGTAACACATGATTTATCTTCAAATCAAAGGGAAGTAGAAGATTTACCTTCAAACCATGCGAAACAAATGGCTTAGCTTCAAATACCTTTGATATACACGATTTAGCTTCAACTGCATGCGAAACAAACGAGTTAGCTTCAAATCCAAGCGAAACACATGATTTGGCTTCAAATCAATGCGAAACAAATGGTTTAGCTTCAAATACTTGTGATATACATGATTTAGCTTCAACTGCATGCGAAACAAACGAGTTAGCTTCAAATCCAAGCGAAACACATGATTTAGCTTCAAATCAATGCGAAATAGAAGGCTTAGCATCAAATCCATGCGACACAAATTATTTAGCTTCGTATACTTGCGATATAAGTGATATAGCTTCAAATGCAGGCGAAACAAACGAGTGATCTTCAAATCCAAGCGTAACACATGATTTAACTTCAAATCAATGGGAAGTAGCAGATTTACCATCAAATCCATGCGAAACAAATGGTTTAGCTTCAAATATTTGTGATATACATGATTTAGCTTCAACTGCATGCGGAACAAACGAGTTATCTTCAAATCCAAGCGAAACACATGATTTAGCTTCAAATCAATGCGAAATAGAAGGCTTAGCATCAAATCCATGCGACACAAATTATTTAGCTTCGTATACTTGCGATATAAGTGATATAGCTTCAAATGCAGGTGAAACAAACGAGTGATCTTCAAATCCAAGCGTAACACATGATTTAACTTCAAATCAATGGGAAGTAGCAGATTTACCTTCAAATCCATGCGGAACAAATGGTTTAGCTTCAAATACTTGTGATATAGATGATTTAGCTTCAGCTGCATGGGAAACAAACGAGTTAGCTTCAAATCCAAGCGAAACACATGATTTAGCTTCAAATCAATGCGAAATAGAAGGCTTAGCATCAAATCCATGCGACACAAATTATTTAGCTTCGTATACTTGCGATATAAGTGATGTAGCTTCAAATGCAGGCGAAACAAACGAGTGATCTTCAAATCCAAGCGTAACACATGATTTATCTTCAAATCAAAGGGAAGTAGAAGATTTACCTTCAAACCATGCGAAACAAATGGCTTAGCTTCAAATACCTTTGATATACATGATTTAGCTTCAACTGCATGCGAAACAAACGAGTTAGCTTCAAATCCAAGCGAAACACATGATTTGGCTTCAAATCAATGCGAAACAAATGGTTTAGCTTCAAATACTTGTGATATACATGATTTAGCTTCAACTGCATGCGAAACAAACGAGTTAGCTTCAAATCCAAGCGAAACACATGATTTAGCTTCAAATCAATGCGAAATAGAAGGCTTAGCATCAAATCCATGCGACACAAATTATTTAGCTTCGTATACTTGCGATATAAGTGATATAGCTTCAAATGCAGGCGAAACAAACGAGTGATCTTCAAATCCAAGCGTAACACATGATTTAACTTCAAATCAATGGGAAGTAGCAGATTTACCATCAAATCCATGCGAAACAAATGGTTTAGCTTCAAATATTTGTGATATACATGATTTAGCTTCAACTGCATGCGGAACAAACGAGTTATCTTCAAATCCAAGCGAAACACATGATTTAGCTTCAAATCAATGCGAAATAGAAGGCTTAGCATCAAATCCATGCGACACAAATTATTTAGCTTCGTATACTTGCGATATAAGTGATATAGCTTCAAATGCAGGTGAAACAAACGAGTGATCTTCAAATCCAAGCGTAACACATGATTTAACTTCAAATCAATGGGAAGTAGCAGATTTACCTTCAAATCCATGCGGAACAAATGGTTTAGCTTCAAATACTTGTGATATAGATGATTTAGCTTCAGCTGCATGGGAAACAAACGAGTTAGCTTCAAATCCAAGCGAAACACATGATTTAGCTTCAAATCAATGCGAAATAGAAGGCTTAGCATCAAATCCATGCGACACAAATTATTTAGCTTCGTATACTTGCGATATAAGTGATATAGCTTCAAATGCAGGCGAAACAAACGAGTGATCTTCAAATCCAAGCGTAACACATGATTTAACTTCAAATCAATGGGAAGTAGCAGATTTACCATCAAATCCATGCGAAACAAATGGTTTAGCTTCAAATATTTGTGATATACATGATTTAGCTTCAACTGCATGCGGAACAAACGAGTTATCTTCAAATCCAAGCGAAACACATGATTTAGCTTCAAATCAATGCGAAATAGAAGGCTTAGCATCAAATCCATGCGACACAAATTATTTAGCTTCGTATACTTGCGATATAAGTGATATAGCTTCAAATGCAGGTGAAACAAACGAGTGATCTTCAAATCCAAGCGTAACACATGATTTAACTTCAAATCAATGGGAAGTAGCAGATTTACCTTCAAATCCATGCGGAACAAATGGTTTAGCTTCAAATACTTGTGATATAGATGATTTAGCTTCAGCTGCATGGGAAACAAACGAGTTAGCTTCAAATCCAAGCGAAACACATGATTTAGCTTCAAATCAATGCGAAATAGAAGGCTTAGCATCAAATCCATGCGACACAAATTATTTAGCTTCGTATACTTGCGATGTAAGTGATATAGCTTCAAATGCAGGCGAAACAAACGAGTGATCTTCAAATCCAAGCGTAACAAATGATTTAACTTCAAATCAATGGGAAGTAGCAGTTTTACCTTCAAATCCATGCGAAACAAATGGTTTAGCTTCAAATACTTGTGATATACATGATTTAGCTTCAGCTGCATGGGAAACAAACGAGTTAGCTTCAAATCCAAGCGAAACACATGATTTAGCTTCAAATCAATGCGAAGTAGAAGGATTAGCATCAAATCCATGCAACACAAATTATTTAGCTTCTTATAATTGCGATATAAGTGATAAAGCTTCTAATGCAGGCGAAACAAACGAGTGAGCTTTAAATCCAAGCGTAACACATGATTTAACTACAAATCAATGCGAAGTAGAAGATTTACCTTCGAATCCATGCGAAACAAATGGCTTAACTTCAAATACCTTTGATATACATGATTTAGCTTCAACTGCATGCGAAACAACGAGTTAGCTTCAAATCCAAGCGAAACACATGATTTAGCTTCAAATCAATGCGAAATAGAAGGCTTAGCATCAAATCCATGCGACACAAATTATTTAGCTTCGTATACTTGCGATTTAAGTGATATAGCTTCAAATGCAGGCGAAACAAACGAGTGATCTTCAAATCCAAGCGTAACAAATGATTTAACTTCAAATCAAAGGGAAGTAGCAGTTTTACCTTCAAATCCATGCGAAACAAATGGTTTAGCTTCAAATACTTGTGATATACATGATTTAGCTTCAGCTGCATGGGAAACAAACGAGTTAGCTTCAAATCCAAGCGAAACACATGATTTAGCTTCAAATCAATGCGAAGTAGAAGGATTAGCATCAAATCCATGCAACACAAATTATTTAGCTTCTTATAATTGCGATATAAGTGATAAAGCTTCTAATGCAGGCGAAACAAACGAGAGAGCTTTAAATCCAAGCGTAACACATGATTTAACTACAAATCAATGCGAAGTAGAAGATTTACCTTCGAATCCATGCGAAACAAATGGCTTAACTTCAAATACCTTTGATATACATGATTTAGCTTCAACTGCATGCGAAACAAACGAGTTAGCTTCAAATCCAAGCGAAACACATGATTTAGCTTCAAATCAATGCGAAATAGAAGGCTTTGCATCAAATCCATGCGACACAAATTATTTAGCTTCGTATACTTGCGATGTAAGTGATATAGCTTCAAATGCAGGCGAAACAAACGAGTGATCTTCAAATCCAAGCGTAACAAATGATTTAACTTCAAATCAATGGGAAGTAGCAGATTTACCATCAAATCCATGCGAAACAAATGGTTTAGCTTCAAATACTTGTGATATACATGATTTAGCTTCAGCTGCATGGGAAACAAACGAGTTAGCTTCAAATCCAAGCGAAACACATGATTTAGCTTCAAATCAATGCGAAGTAGAAGGATTAGCATCAAATCCATGCAACACAAATTATTTAGCTTCTTATAATTGCGATATAAGTGATAAAGCTTCAAATGCAGGCGAAACAAACGAGTGAGGTTTAAATCCAAGCGTAACACATGATTTAACTTCAAATCAATGCGAAGTAGAATATTTACCTTCGAATCCATGCGAAACAAATGGCTTAACTTCAAATACCTTTGATATACATGATTTAGCTTCAACTGCATGCGAAACAAACGAGTTAGCTTCAAATCCAAGCGAAACACATGATTTAGCTTCAAATCAATGCGAAATAGAAGGCTTAGCATCAAATCCATGCGACACAAATTATTTAGCTTCGTATACTTGCGATATAAGTGATGTAGCTTCAAATGCAGGCGAAACAAACGAGTGATCTTCAAATCCAAGCGTAACACATGATTTATCTTCAAATCAAAGGGAAGTAGAAGATTTACCTTCAAACCATGCGAAACAAATGGCTTAGCTTCAAATACCTTTGATATACATGATTTAGCTTCAACTGCATGCGAAACAAACGAGTTAGCTTCAAATCCAAGCGAAACACATGATTTGGCTTCAAATCAATGCGAAACAAATGGTTTAGCTTCAAATACTTGTGATATACATGATTTAGCTTCAACTGCATGCGAAACAAACGAGTTAGCTTCAAATCCAAGCGAAACACATGATTTAGCTTCAAATCAATGCGAAATAGAAGGCTTAGCATCAAATCCATGCGACACAAATTATTTAGCTTCGTATACTTGCGATATAAGTGATATAGCTTCAAATGCAGGCGAAACAAACGAGTGATCTTCAAATCCAAGCGTAACACATGATTTAACTTCAAATCAATGGGAAGTAGCAGATTTACCATCAAATCCACGCGAAACAAATGGTTTAGCTTCAAATACTTGTGATATACATGATTTAGCTTCAACTGCATGCGGAACAAACGAGTTATCTTCAAATCCAAGCGAAACACATGATTTAGCTTCAAATCAATGCGAAATAGAAGGCTTAGCATCAAATCCATGCGACACAAATTATTTAGCTTCGTATACTTGCGATATAAGTGATATAGCTTCAAATGCAGGTGAAACAAACGAGTGATCTTCAAATCCAAGCGTAACACATGATTTAACTTCAAATCAATGGGAAGTAGCAGATTTACCTTCAAATCCATGCGGAACAAATGGTTTAGCTTCAAATACTTGTGATATAGATGATTTAGCTTCAGCTGCATGGGAAACAAACGAGTTAGCTTCAAATCCAAGCGAAACACATGATTTAGCTTCAAATCAATGCGAAATAGAAGGCTTAGCATCAAATCCATGCGACACAAATTATTTAGCTTCTTATACTTGCGATGTAAGTGATATAGCTTCAAATGCAGGCGAAACAAACGAGTGATCTTCAAATCCAAGCGTAACAAATGATTTAGCTTCAAATACTTGTGATATACATGATTTAGCTTCAGCTGCATGGGAAACAAACGAGTTAGCTTCAAAACCAAGCGAAACACATGATTTAGCTTCAAATCAATGCGAAGTAGAAGGATTAGCATCAAATCCATGCAACACAAATTATTTAGCTTCTTATAATTGCGATATAAGTGATAAAGCTTCTAATGCAGGCGAAACAAACGAGTGAGCTTTAAATCCAAGCGTAACACATGATTTAACTACAAATCAATGCGAAGTAGAAGATTTACCTTCGAATCCATGCGAAACAAATGGCTTAACTTCAAATACCTTTGATATACATGATTTAGCTTCAACTGCATGCGAAACAAACGAGTTAGCTTCAAATCCAAGCGAAACACATGATTTAGCTTCAAATCAATGCGAAATAGAAGGCTTAGCATCAAATCCATGCGACACAAATTATTTAGCTTCGTATACTTGCGATATAAGTGATATAGCTTCAAATGCAGGTGAAACAAACGAGTGATCTTCAAATCCACGCGTAACACATGATTTAACTTCAAATCATTGGGAAGTAGCAGATTTACCATCAAATCCATGCGAAAGAAACGTTTTAGCTTCAAATACTTGTGATATACATGATTTAGCTTCAGCTGCATGCGAAACAAACGAGTTAGCTTCAAATCCAAGCGATACACATGATTTAGCTTCAATTCAATGCGAAGTAGAAGGCTTAGCATCAAATCCATGCAATACAAATTATTTAGCTTCTTATACTTGCGATATAAGTGATAAAGCTTCAAGTGCAGGTGAAACAAACGAGTGAGCTTTAAATCCAAGCGTAACACTTGATTTAATTTCAAATCAATGCGAAGTAGAATATTTACCTTCAAATGCATGCGAAACAAATGGTTTAGCTTCAAATATTGTGATATACATGATTTAGCTTCAACTGCATGCGAAACAAACGAGTGAGCTTTAAATCCAAGCGTAACACATGATTTAACTTCAAATCAATGCGAAGTAGAAGATTTACCTTCAAATCCATGCGAAACAAATGGTTTAGCTTCAAATACTTGTGATATACATGATTTAGATTCAGCTGCATGCGAAACAAACGAGTTAGCTTCAAATCCAAGCGAAACACATGATTTAGCTTCAAATCAATGCGAAGTAGAAGGCTTAGCATCAAATCCATGCAACACAAATTATTTAGCTTCTTATACTTGCGATGTAAGTGATAAAGCATCAAATGCAGGCGAAACAAACGAGTGATATTCAAATCCAAGCGTAACACATGATTTAGCTTCAAATCAATGCGAAATAGAAGGCTTAGCATCAAATCCATGCAACACAAATTATTTAGCTTCTTATACTTGCGATATAAGTGATAAAGCTTCAAATGCAGGCGAAACAAACGAGTGATCTTTAAATCCAAGCGTAACACATGATTTAACTTCAGATCAGTGGGAAGTAGAAGATTTACCTTCAAATCCACGCGAAAAAAATGGTTTAGCTTCAAATACTTGTGATATACATGATTTAGCTTCAGCTGAATGCGAAACAAACGAGTTAGCTACAAATCCAAGCGAAACACATGATTTAGCTTCAAATCAATGCGAAGTAGAAGGCTTAGCATCAAATCCATGCAATACAAATTATTTAGCTTCTTATACTTGCGATATAAGTGATAAAGCTACAAATGCAGGTGAAACAAACGAGTGATCTTCAAATCCAAGCTTAACACATGATATAACTTCAAATCATTGGGAAGTAGCAGATTTACCATCAAATCCATGCGAAAGAAACGTTTTAGCTTCAAATACTTGTGATATACATGATTTAGCTTCAGCTGCATGCGAAACAAACGAGTTAGCTTCAAATCCAAGCGAAACACATGATTTAGCTTCAAATCAATGCGAAGTAGAAGGCTTAGCATCAAATGCATGCAACACAAATTATTTAGCTTCTTATACTTGCGATATAAGTGATAAAGCTTCAAATGCAGGTGAAACAAACGAGTGAGCTTTAAATCCTAGCGTAACACATGATTTAGCTTCAAATCAATGCGAAGTAGAATATTTACCTTCAAATCCATGCGAAACAAATGGTTTAGCTTCAAATATTGTGATATACATGATTTAGCTTCAACTGCATGCGAAACAAACGAGTTAGCTTCAAATCCAAGCGAAACACATGATTTAGCTTCAAATCAATGCGAAATAGAAGGCTTAGCATCAAATCCATGCGACACAAATTATTTAGCTTCGTATACTTGCAATATAAGTGATATAGCTTCAAATGCAACAAACAAACGAGTGATCTTCAAATCCGAGCGTAACACTTGATTTAACTTCAAATCAATGGGAAGTAGATGATTTACCTTCTAATCCATGCGAAACAAATTGTTTTAGCTTCAAATACTTTTGATATACATGATTTAGCTTCAGCTTCATGCGAAACAAACGAGTTAGCTTCAAATCCAAGCGTAACACTTGATTTAATTTCAAATCAATGCGAAGTAGAATATTTACCTTCAAATCCATGCGAAACAAATGGTTTAGCTTCAAATATTGTGATATACATGATTTAGCTTCAACTGCATGCGAAACAAACGAGTTAGCTTCAAATCCAAGCGAAACACATGATTTAGCTTCAAATCAATGCGAAATAGAAGGCTTAGCATCAAATCCATGCGACACAAATTATTTAGCTTCGTATACTTGCAATATAAGTGATATAGCTTCAAATGCAACAAACAAACGAGTGATCTTCAAATCCGAGCGTAACACTTGATTTAACTTCAAATCAATGGGAAGTAGATGATTTACCTTCTAATCCATGCGAAACAAATTGTTTTAGCTTCAAATACTTTTGATATACATGATTTAGCTTCAGCTTCATGCGAAACAAACGAGTTAGCTTCAAATCCAAGCGAAACACAAGATTTAGCTTCAAATCAATGCGAAATAGAAGGCTTAGCATCAAATCCATGCGACACAAATTATTTAGCTTGATATACTTGCGATATAAGTGATAAAGCTTCAAATGCATGCGAAACAAACGAGTTAGCTTCAAATCCAAGCGATACACATGATTTAGCTTCAAATCAATGCGAAGTAGAAGGCTTAGCATCAAATCCATGCAATACAAATTATTTAGCTTCTTATACTTGCGATATAAGTGATAAAGCTTCAAGTGCAGGTGAAACAAACGAGTGAGCTTTAAATCCAAGCGTAACACTTGATTTAATTTCAAATCAATGCGAAGTAGAATATTTACCTTCAAATCCATGCGAAACAAATGGTTTAGCTTCAAATATTGTGATATACATGATTTAGCTTCAACTGCATGCGAAACAAACGAGTTAGCTTCAAATCCAAGCGAAACACATGATTTAGCTTCAAATCAATGCGAAATAGAAGGCTTAGCATCAAATACATGCGACACAAATTATTTAGCTTCGTATACTTGCGATATAAGTGTTAAAGATTTAAATGCATGCGAAACAAACGAGTTAGCTTCAAATCCAAGCGAAATACATGATTTAGCTTCAAATCAATGCGAAGTAGAAGATTTAGCTTCAAATCCATGCGAAACAAATGGTTTAGCTTCAAATATTGTGATATACATGATTTAGCTTCAACTGCATGCGAAACAAACGAGTTAGCTTCAAATCCAAGCGAAACACATGATTTAGCTTCAAATCAATGCGAAGTAGAAGGCTTAGCATCAAATCCATGCAACACAAATTATTTAGCATCTTATGCTTGCGATATAAGTGATAAAGCTTCAAATGCCGGCGAAACAAACGAGTGAGATTTAAATCCAAGCGTAACACATGATTTGACTTCAAATCAATGCGAAGTAGAAGATTTACCTTCAAATCCATGCGAAGTAGAAGGCTTAGCATCAAATCCATGCAACACAAATTATTTAGCATCTTATGCTTGCGATATAAGTGATAAAGCTTCAAATGCATGCGAAACAAACGAGTTAGCTTCAAATCTAAGCGAAATACATGATTTAGCTTCAAATCAATGCGAAGTAGAAGATTTACCTTCAAATCCATGCGAAACAAATGGTTTAGCTTCAAATATTGTGATATACATGATTTAGCTTCAACTGCATGCGAAACAAACGAGTTAGCTTCAAATCCAAGCGAAACACATGATTTAGCTTCAAATCAATGCGAAGTAGAAGGCTTAGCATCAAATCCATGCGACACAAATTATTTAGCTTCAAATACTTGTGATAAACATGATTTAGCTTCAGCTGCATGCGAAACAAACGAGTTAGCTTCAAATCCAAGCGAAACACATGATTTAGCTTCAAATCAATGCGAAGTAGAAGGCTTAGCATCAAATCCATGCCACACAAATTATTTAGTTTCTTATTCTTGCGATATAAGTGATAAAGCTTCAAATGCAGGTGAAACAAACAAGTAAGCTTTAAATGCAAGCGTAACACATGATTTAACTTCAAATCAATGCGAAGTAGAAGATTTACCTTCAAATCCATGCGAAACAAATGGTTTAGCTTCAAATACTTGTGATATACATGATTTAGCTTCAGCTGCATGCGAAACAAACGAGTTAGCTTCAAATCCAAGCGAAACACATGATTTAGCTTCAAATCAATGCGAAGTAGAAGGCTTAGCATCAAATCCATGCAACACAAATTATTTAGCTTCTTATACTTGCGATGTAAGTGATAAAGCATCAAATGCAGGCGAAACAAACGAGTGATATTCAAATCCAAGCGTAACACATGATTTAACTTCAGATCAGTGGGAAGTAGAAGATTTACCTTCAAATCCATGCGAAACAAATGGTTTAGCTTCAAATACTTGTGATATACATGATTTAGCTTCAACTGCATGCGAAACAAACGAGTTAGCTTCAAATCCAAGCGAAACACATGATTTAGCTTCAAATCAATGCGAAGTAGAAGGCTTAGCATCAAATCCAAGCAACACAAATTATTTAGCTTCTTATACTTGCGATATAAGTGATAAAGCTTCAAATGCAGGTGAAACAAACGAGTGAGCTTTAAATCCAAGCGTAACACATGATTTAACTTCAAATCAATGCGAAGTAGAAGATTTACCTTCAAATCCATGCGAAACAAATGGCTAAGCTTCAAACACTTGTGATATACATGACTTAGCTTCATCTGCATGCGAAACAAACGAGTTTGCTTCAAATCCAAGCGAAACACATGATTTAGCTTCAAATCAATGCGAAGTAGAAGGCTTAGCATCAAATCCATGCAACACAAATTATTTAGCTTCTTATACTTGCGATGTAAGTGATAAAGCATCAAATGCAGGCGAAACAAACGAGTGATATTCAAATCCAAGCGTAACACATGATTTAACTTCAGATCAGTGGGAAGTAGAAGATTTACCTTCAAATCCATGCGAAACAAATGGTTTAGCTTCAAATACTTGTGATATACATGATTTAGCTTCAACTGCATGCGAAACAAACGAGTTAGCTTCAAATCCAAGCGAAACACATGATTTAGCTTCAAATCAATGCGAAGTAGAAGGCTTAGCATCAAATCCAAGCAACACAAATTATTTAGCTTCTTATACTTGCTATAGAAGTGATAAAGCTTCAAATGCAGGTGAAACAAACGAGTGAGCTTTAAATCCAAGCGTAACACATGATTTAACTTCAAATCAATGCGAAGTAGAAGATTTACCTTCAAATCCATGCGAAACAAATGGCTAAGCTTCAAATACTTGTGATATACATGACTTAGCTTCATCTGCATGCGAAACAAACGAGTTTGCTTCAAATCCAAGCGAAACACATGATTTAGCTTCAAATCAATGCGAAGTAGAAGGCTTAGCATCAAATCCATGCAACACAAATTATTTAGCTTCTTATACTTGCGATATAAGTGATAATGCTTCAAATGCAGGTGAAACAAACGAGTTAGCTTCAAATCCAAGCGAAACACATGATTTAGCTTCAAATCAATGCGAAATAGAAGGCTTAGCATCAAATCCATGCGACACAAATTATTTAGCTTGATATACTTGCGATATAAGTGATAAAGCTTCAAATGCAGGTGAAACAAACGAGTGAGCGTTAAATCCAAGCGAAACACATGATTTAGCTTCAAATCAATGCGAAGTAGAAGGCTTAGCATCAAATCCATGCAACACAAATTATTTAGCTTCTTATACTTGCGATATAAGTGATAAAGCTTCAAATGCAGGCGAAACAAACGAGTGAGCTTCAAATCCAAGCGAAACACATGATTTAGCTTCAAATCAATGCGAAATAGAAGGCTTAGCATCAAATCCATGCGACACAAATTATTTAGCTTGATATACTTGCGATATAAGTGATAAAGCTTCAAATGCATGCGAAACAAACGAGTTAGCTTCAAATCCAAGCGATACACATGATTTAGCTTCAAATCAATGCGAAGTAGAAGGCTTAGCATCAAATCCATGCAATACAAATTATTTAGCTTCTTATACTTGCGATATAAGTGATAAAGCTTCAAGTGCAGGTGAAACAAACGAGTGAGCTTTAAATCCAAGCGTAACACTTGATTTAATTTCAAATCAATGCGAAGTAGAATATTTACCTTCAAATCCATGCGAAACAAATGGTTTAGCTTCAAATATTGTGATATACATGATTTAGCTTCAACTGCATGCGAAACAAACGAGTTAGCTTCAAATCCAAGCGAAACACATGATTTAGCTTCAAATCAATGCGAAATAGAAGGCTTAGCATCAAATCCATGCGACACAACTTATTTAGCTTCGTATACTTGCAATATAAGTGATATAGCTTCAAATGCAACAAACAAACGAGTGATCTTCAAATCCGAGCGTAACACTTGATTTAACTTCAAATCAATGGGAAGTAGATGATTTACCTTCTAATCCATGCGAAACAAATTGTTTTAGCTTCAAATACTTTTGATATACATGATTTAGCTTCAGCTTCATGCGAAACAAACGAGTTAGCTTCAAATCCAAGCGAAACACAAGATTTAGCTTCAAATCAATGCGAAATAGAAGGCTTAGCTTCAAATCCATGCGACACAAATTATTTAGCTTCGTATACTTGCGATATAAGTGATAAAGCTTCAGCTGCATGCGAAACAAACGAGTTAGCTTCAAATCCAAGCGAAACACATGATTTAGCTTCAAATCAATGCGAAGTAGAAGGCTTAGCATCAAATCCATGCAATACAAATTATTTAGCTTCTTATACTTGCGATATAAGTGATAAAGCTTCAAGTGCAGGTGAAACAAACGAGTGAGCTTTAAATCCAAGCGTAACACTTGATTTAATTTCAAATCAATGCGAAGTAGAATATTTACCTTCAAATCCATGCGAAACAAATGGTTTAGCTTCAAATATTGTGATATACATGATTTAGCTTCAACTGCATGCGAAACAAACGAGTTAGCTTCAAATCCAAGCGAAACACATGATTTAGCTTCAAATCAATGCGAAGTAGAAGGCTTAGCATCAAATCCAAGCAACACAAATTATTTAGCATCTTATGCTTGCGATATAAGTGATAAAGCTTCAAATGCCGGCGAAACAAACGAGTGAGCTTTAAATCCAAGCGTAACACATGATTTGACTTCAAATCAATGCGAAGTAGAAGATTTACCTTCAAATCCATGCGAAACAAATGGTTTAGCTTCAAATACTTGTGATATACATGATTTAGCTACAACTGCATGCGAAACAAACGAGTTAGCTTCAAATCCAAGCGAAACACATGATTTAGCTTCAAATCAATGCGAAGTAGAAGGCTTAGCATCAAATCCATGCAACACAAATTATTTAGTTTCTTATACTTGCGATATAAGTGATAAAGCTTCAAATGCAGGTGTAACAAACGAGTGAGCTTTAAATCCAAGCGTAACACATGATTTAACTTCAAATCAATGCGAAGTAGAAGATTTACCTTCAAATCCATGCGAAACAAATGGTTTAGCTTCAAATACTTGTGATATACATGATTTAGCTTCAACTGCATGCGAAACAAACGAGTTAGCTTCAAATCCAAGCGAAACACATGATTTAGCTTCAAATCAATGCGAAGTAGAAGGCTTAGCATCAAATCCATGCAACACAAATTATTTAGCTTCTTATATTTGCGATATAAGTGATAAAGCTTCAAGTGCAGGCGAAACAAACGAGTGAGCTTTGAATCCAAGTGTAACACATGATTTGACTTGAAATCAATGCGAAGTAGAAGATTTACCTTCAAATCCATGCGAAACAAATGGTTTAGCTTCAAATACTTGTGATATACATGATTTAGCTTCAACTGCATGCGAAACAAACAAGTTAGCTTCAAATCCAAGCGAAACACATGATTTAGCTTCAAATCAATGCGAAATAGAAGGCTTAGCATCACATCCATGCTACACAAAATATTTAGCTTCGTATACTTGCGATATAAGTGATATAGCTTCAAATGCAGGTGAAACAAACGAGTGATCTTCAAATCCAAGCTTAACACATGATTTAACTTCAAATCAATGGGAAGGAGTAGATTTACCATCAAATCCATGCGAAACAAACGTTTTAGCTTCAAATACTTGTGATATACATGATTTAGCTTCAACTGCATGCGAAACAAACGAGTTAGCTTCAAATCCAAGCGAAACACATGATCTAGCTTCAAATCAATGCGAAGTAGAAGGCTTAGCATCAAATCCATGCGACACAAATTATTTAGCTTCAAATACTTGTGATAAACATGATTTAGCTTCAGCTGCATGCGAAACAAACGAGTTAGCTTCAAATCCAAGCGAAACACATGATTTAGCTTCAAATCAATGCGAAGTAGAAGGCTTAGCATCAAATCCATGCCACACAAATTATTTAGTTTCTTATTCTTGCGATATAAGTGATAAAGCTTCAAATGCAGGTGAAACAAACAAGTAAGCTTTAAATCCAAGCGTAACACATGATTTAACTTCAAATCAATGCGAAGTAGAAGATTTACCTTCAAATCCATGCGAAACAAATGGTTTAGCTTCAAATACTTGTGATATACATGATTTAGCTTCAGCTGCATGCGAAACAAACGAGTTAGCTTCAAATCCAAGCGAAACACATGATTTAGCTTCAAATCAATGCGAAGTAGAAGGCTTAGCATCAAATCCATGCAACACAAATTATTTAGCTTCTTATACTTGCGATGTAAGTGATAAAGCATCAAATGCAGGCGAAACAAACGAGTGATATTCAAATCCAAGCGTAACACATGATTTAACTTCAGATCAGTGGGAAGTAGAAGATTTACCTTCAAATCCATGCGAAACAAATGGTTTAGCTTCAAATACTTGTGATATACATGATTTAGCTTCAACTGCATGCGAAACAAACGAGTTAGCTTCAAATCCAAGCGAAACACATGATTTAGCTTCAAATCAATGCGAAGTAGAAGGCTTAGCATCAAATCCAAGCAACACAAATTATTTAGCTTCTTATACTTGCGATATAAGTGATAAAGCTTCAAATGCAGGTGAAACAAACGAGTGAGCTTTAAATCCAAGCGTAACACATGATTTAACTTCAAATCAATGCGAAGTAGAAGATTTACCTTCAAATCCATGCGAAACAAATGGCTAAGCTTCAAATACTTGTGATATACATGACTTAGCTTCATCTGCATGCGAAACAAACGAGTTTGCTTCAAATCCAAGCGAAACACATGATTTAGCTTCAAATCAATGCGAAGTAGAAGGCTTAGCATCAAATCCATGCAACACAAATTATTTAGCTTCTTATACTTGCGATGTAAGTGATAAAGCATCAAATGCAGGCGAAACAAACGAGTGATATTCAAATCCAAGCGTAACACATGATTTAACTTCAGATCAGTGGGAAGTAGAAGATTTACCTTCAAATCCATGCGAAACAAATGGTTTAGCTTCAAATACTTGTGATATACATGATTTAGCTTCAACTGCATGCGAAACAAACGAGTTAGCTTCAAATCCAAGCGAAACACATGATTTAGCTTCAAATCAATGCGAAGTAGAAGGCTTAGCATCAAATCCAAGCAACACAAATTATTTAGCTTCTTATACTTGCGATATAAGTGATAAAGCTTCAAATGCAGGTGAAACAAACGAGTGAGCTTTAAATCCAAGCGTAACACATGATTTAACTTCAAATCAATGCGAAGTAGAAGATTTACCTTCAAATCCATGCGAAACAAATGGCTAAGCTTCAAATACTTGTGATATACATGACTTAGCTTCATCTGCATGCGAAACAAACGAGTTTGCTTCAAATCCAAGCGAAACACATGATTTAGCTTCAAATCAATGCGAAGTAGAAGGCTTAGCATCAAATCCATGCAACACAAATTATTTAGCTTCTTATACTTGCGATATAAGTGATAATGCTTCAAATGCAGGTGAAACAAACGAGTTAGCTTCAAATCCAAGCGAAACACATGATTTAGCTTCAAATCAATGCGAAATAGAAGGCTTAGCATCAAATCCATGCGACACAAATTATTTAGCTTGATATACTTGCGATATAAGTGATAAAGCTTCAAATGCAGGTGAAACAAACGAGTGAGCGTTAAATCCAAGCGAAACACATGATTTAGCTTCAAATCAATGCGAAGTAGAAGGCTTAGCATCAAATCCATGCAACACAAATTATTTAGCTTCTTATACTTGCGATATAAGTGATAAAGCTTCAAATGCATGCGAAACAAACGAGTTAGCTTCAAATCCAAGCGATACACATGATTTAGCTTCAAATCAATGCGAAGTAGAAGGCTTAGCATCAAATCCATGCAATACAAATTATTTAGCTTCTTATACTTGCGATATAAGTGATAAAGCTTCAAGTGCAGGTGAAACAAACGAGTGAGCTTTAAATCCAAGCGTAACACTTGATTTAATTTCAAATCAATGCGAAGTAGAATATTTACCTTCAAATCCATGCGAAACAAATGGTTTAGCTTCAAATATTGTGATATACATGATTTAGCTTCAACTGCATGCGAAACAAACGAGTTAGCTTCAAATCCAAGCGAAACACATGATTTAGCTTCAAATCAATGCGAAATAGAAGGCTTAGCATCAAATCCATGCGACACAAATTATTTAGCTTCGTATACTTGCAATATAAGTGATATAGCTTCAAATGCAACAAACAAACGAGTGATCTTCAAATCCGAGCGTAACACTTGATTTAACTTCAAATCAATGGGAAGTAGATGATTTACCTTCTAATCCATGCGAAACAAATTGTTTTAGCTTCAAATACTTTTGATATACATGATTTAGCTTCAGCTTCATGCGAAACAAACGAGTTAGCTTCAAATCCAAGCGAAACACAAGATTTAGCTTCAAATCAATGCGAAATAGAAGGCTTAGCTTCAAATCCATGCGACACAAATTATTTAGCTTCGTATACTTGCGATATAAGTGATAAAGCTTCAGCTGCATGCGAAACAAACGAGTTAGCTTCAAATCCAAGCGAAACACATGATTTAGCTTCAAATCAATGCGAAGTATAAGATTTACCTTCAAATCCATGCGAAACAAATGGTTTAGCTTCAAATACTTGTGATATACATGATTTAGCTTCAGCTGCATGCGAAACAAACGAGTTAGCTTCAAATCCAAGCGAAACACATGATTTAGCTTCAAATCAATGCGAAGTAGAAGGCTTAGCATCAAATCCATGCAACACAAATTATTTAGCTTCTTATACTTGCGATGTAAGTGATAAAGCATCAAATGCAGGCGAAACAAACGAGTGATATTCAAATCCAAGCGTAACACATGATTTAGCTTCAAATCAATGCGAAATAGAAGGCTTAGCATCAAATCCATGCTACACAAATTATTTAGCTTCTTATACTTGCGATATAAGTGATAAAGCTTCAAATGCAGGCGAAACAAACGAGTGAGCTGTAAATCCAAGCGAAACACATGATTTAGCTTCAAATCAATGCGAAGTAGAAGGCTTAGCATCAAATCCATGCAACACAAATTATTTAGCATCTTATGCTTGCGATATAAGTGATAAAGCTTCAAATGCCGGCGAAACAAACGAGTGAGCTTTAAATCCAAGCGTAACACATGATTTGACTTCAAATCAATGCGAAGTAGAAGATTTACCTTCAAATCCATGCGAAACAAATGGTTTAGCTTCAAATACTTGTGATATACATGATTTAGCTACAACTGCATGCGAAACAAACGAGTTAGCTTCAAATCCAAGCGAAACACATGATTTAGCTTCAAATCAATGCGAAGTAGAAGGCTTAGCATCAAATCCATGCAACACAAATTATTTAGTTTCTTATACTTGCGATATAAGTGATAAAGCTTCAAATGCAGGTGTAACAAACGAGTGAGCTTTAAATCCAAGCGTAACACATGATTTAACTTCAAATCAATGCGAAGTAGAAGATTTACCTTCAAATCCATGCGAAACAAATGGTTTAGCTTCAAATACTTGTGATATACATGATTTAGCTTCAACTGCATGCGAAACAAACGAGTTAGCTTCAAATCCAAGCGAAACACATGATTTAGCTTCAAATCAATGCGAAGTAGAAGGCTTAGCATCAAATCCATGCAACACAAATTATTTAGCTTCTTATATTTGCGATATAAGTGATAAAGCTTCAAGTGCAGGCGAAACAAACGAGTGAGCTTTGAATCCAAGTGTAACACATGATTTGACTTGAAATCAATGCGAAGTAGAAGATTTACCTTCAAATCCATGCGAAACAAATGGTTTAGCTTCAAATACTTGTGATATACATGATTTAGCTTCAACTGCATGCGAAACAAACAAGTTAGCTTCAAATCCAAGCGAAACACATGATTTAGCTTCAAATCAATGCGAAATAGAAGGCTTAGCATCACATCCATGCTACACAAAATATTTAGCTTCGTATACTTGCGATATAAGTGATATAGCTTCAAATGCAGGTGAAACAACGAGTGATCTTCAAATCCAAGCTTAACACATGATTTAACTTCAAATCAATGGGAAGGAGTAGATTTACCATCAAATCCATGCGAAACAAACGTTTTAGCTTCAAATACTTGTGATATACATGATTTAGCTTCAACTGCATGCGAAACAAACGAGTTAGCTTCAAATCCAAGCGAAACACATGATTTAGCTTCAAATCAATGCGAAGTAGAAGGCTTAGCATCAAATCAATGCGACACAAATTATTTAGCTTCAAATACTTGTGATAAACATGATTTAGCTTCAGCTGCATGCGAAACAAACGAGTTAGCTTCAAATCCAAGCGAAACACATGATTTAGCTTCAACTGCATGCGAAACAAACGAGTTAGCTTCAAATCCAAGCGAAACACATGATCTAGCTTCAAATCAATGCGAAGTAGAAGGCTTAGCATCAAATCCATGCGACACAAATTATTTAGCTTCAAATACTTGTGATAAACATGATTTAGCTTCAGCTGCATGCGAAACAAACGAGTTAGCTTCAAATCCAAGCGAAACACATGATTTAGCTTCAAATCAATGCGAAGTAGAAGGCTTAGCATCAAATCCATGCAACACAAATTATTTAGCTTCTTATACTTGCGATGTAAGTGATAAAGCATCAAATGCAGGCGAAACAAACGAGTGATATTCAAATCCAAGCGTAACACATGATTTAACTTCAGATCAGTGGGAAGTAGAAGATTTACCTTCAAATCCATGCGAAACAAATGGTTTAGCTTCAAATACTTGTGATATACATGATTTAGCTTCAACTGCATGCGAAACAAACGAGTTAGCTTCAAATCCAAGCGAAACACATGATTTAGCTTCAAATCAATGCGAAGTAGAAGGCTTAGCATCAAATCCAAGCAACACAAATTATTTAGCTTCTTATACTTGCGATATAAGTGATAAAGCTTCAAATGCAGGTGAAACAAACGAGTGAGCTTTAAATCCAAGCGTAACACATGATTTAACTTCAAATCAATGCGAAGTAGAAGATTTACCTTCAAATCCATGCGAAACAAATGGCTAAGCATCAAATACTTGTGATATACATGACTTAGCTTCATCTGCATGCGAAACAAACGAGTTTGCTTCAAATCCAAGCGAAACACATGATTTAGCTTCAAATCAATGCGAAGTAGAAGGCTTAGCATCAAATCCATGCAACACAAATTATTTAGCTTCTTATACTTGCGATGTAAGTGATAAAGCATCAAATGCAGGCGAAACAAACGAGTGATATTCAAATCCAAGCGTAACACATGATTTAACTTCAGATCAGTGGGAAGTAGAAGATTTACCTTCAAATCCATGCGAAACAAATGGTTTAGCTTCAAATACTTGTGATATACATGATTTAGCTTCAACTGCATGCGAAACAAACGAGTTAGCTTCAAATCCAAGCGAAACACATGATTTAGCTTCAAATCAATGCGAAGTAGAAGGCTTAGCATCAAATCCAAGCAACACAAATTATTTAGCTTCTTATACTTGCGATATAAGTGATAAAGCTTCAAATGCAGGTGAAACAAACGAGTGAGCTTTAAATCCAAGCGTAACACATGATTTAACTTCAAATCAATGCGAAGTAGAAGATTTACCTTCAAATCCATGCGAAACAAATGGCTAAGCTTCAAATACTTGTGATATACATGACTTAGCTTCATCTGCATGCGAAACAAACGAGTTTGCTTCAAATCCAAGCGAAACACATGATTTAGCTTCAAATCAATGCGAAGTAGAAGGCTTAGCATCAAATCCATGCAACACAAATTATTTAGCTTCTTATACTTGCGATATAAGTGATAATGCTTCAAATGCAGGTGAAACAAACGAGTTAGCTTCAAATCCAAGCGAAACACATGATTTAGCTTCAAATCAATGCGAAATAGAAGGCTTAGCATCAAATCCATGCGACACAAATTATTTAGCTTGATATACTTGCGATATAAGTGATAAAGCTTCAAATGCAGGTGAAACAAACGAGTGAGCGTTAAATCCAAGCGAAACACATGATTTAGCTTCAAATCAATGCGAAGTAGAAGGCTTAGCATCAAATCCATGCAACACAAATTATTTAGCTTCTTATACTTGCGATATAAGTGATAAAGCTTCAAATGCAGGCGAAACAAACGAGTGAGCTTCAAATCCAAGCGAAACACCTGATTTAGCTTCAAATCAATGCGAAATAGAAGGCTTAGCATCAAATCCATGCGACACAAATTATTTAGCTTGATATACTTGCGATATAAGTGATAAAGCTTCAAATGCATGCGAAACAAACGAGTTAGCTTCAAATCCAAGCGATACACATGATTTAGCTTCAAATCAATGCGAAGTAGAAGGCTTAGCATCAAATCCATGCAATACAAATTATTTAGCTTCTTATACTTGCGATATAAGTGATAAAGCTTCAAGTGCAGGTGAAACAAACGAGTGAGCTTTAAATCCAAGCGTAACACTTGATTTAATTTCAAATCAATGCGAAGTAGAATATTTACCTTCAAATCCATGCGAAACAAATGGTTTAGCTTCAAATATTGTGATATACATGATTTAGCTTCAACTGCATGCGAAACAAACGAGTTAGCTTCAAATCCAAGCGAAACACATGATTTAGCTTCAAATCAATGCGAAATAGAAGGCTTAGCATCAAATCCATGCGACACAAATTATTTAGCTTCGTATACTTGCAATATAAGTGATATAGCTTCAAATGCAACAAACAAACGAGTGATCTTCAAATCCGAGCGTAACACTTGATTTAACTTCAAATCAATGGGAAGTAGATGATTTACCTTCTAATCCATGCGAAACAAATTGTTTTAGCTTCAAATACTTTTGATATACATGATTTAGCTTCAGCTTCATGCGAAACAAACGAGTTAGCTTCAAATCCAAGCGAAACACAAGATTTAGCTTCAAATCAATGCGAAATAGAAGGCTTAGCTTCAAATCCATGCGACACAAATTATTTAGCTTCGTATACTTGCGATATAAGTGATAAAGCTTCAGCTGCATGCGAAACAAACGAGTTAGCTTCAAATCCAAGCGAAACACATGATTTAGCTTCAAATCAATGCGAAGTATAAGATTTACCTTCAAATCCATGCGAAACAAATGGTTTAGCTTCAAATACTTGTGATATACATGATTTAGCTTCAGCTGCATGCGAAACAAACGAGTTAGCTTCAAATCCAAGCGAAACACATGATTTAGCTTCAAATCAATGCGAAGTAGAAGGCTTAGCATCAAATTCATGCAACACAAATTATTTAGCTTCTTATACTTGCGATGTAAGTGATAAAGCATCAAATGCAGGCGAAACAAACGAGTGATATTCAAATCCAAGCGTAACACATGATTTAGCTTCAAATCAATGCGAAATAGAAGGCTTAGCATCAAATCCATGCTACACAAATTATTTAGCTTCTTATACTTGCGATATAAGTGATAAAGCTTCAAATGCAGGCGAAACAAACGAGTGAGCTGTAAATCCAAGCGAAACACATGATTTAGCTTCAAATCAATGCGAAGTAGAAGGCTTAGCATCAAATCCATGCAACACAAATTATTTAGCATCTTATGCTTGCGATATAAGTGATAAAGCTTCAAATGCCGGCGAAACAAACGAGTGAGCTTTAAATCCAAGCGTAACACATGATTTGACTTCAAATCAATGCGAAGTAGAAGATTTACCTTCAAATCCATGCGAAACAAATGGTTTAGCTTCAAATACTTGTGATATACATGATTTAGCTACAACTGCATGCGAAACAAACGAGTTAGCTTCAAATCCAAGCGAAACACATGATTTAACTTCAAATCAATGCGAAGTAGAAGATTTACCTTCAAATCCATGCGAAACAAATGGCTAAGCTTCAAATACTTGTGATATACATGACTTAGCTTCATCTGCATGCGAAACAAACGAGTTTGCTTCAAATCCAAGCGAAACACATGATTTAGCTTCAAATCAATGCGAAGTAGAAGGCTTAGCATCAAATCCATGCAACACAAATTATTTAGCTTCTTATACTTGCGATATAAGTGATAATGCTTCAAATGCAGGTGAAACAAACGAGTTAGCTTCAAATCCAAGCGAAACACATGATTTAGCTTCAAATCAATGCGAAATAGAAGGCTTAGCATCAAATCCATGCGACACAAATTATTTAGCTTGATATACTTGCGATATAAGTGATAAAGCTTCAAATGCAGGTGAAACAAACGAGTGAGCGTTAAATCCAAGCGAAACACATGATTTAGCTTCAAATCAATGCGAAGTAGAAGGCTTAGCATCAAATCCATGCAACACAAATTATTTAGCTTCTTATACTTGCGATATAAGTGATAAAGCTTCAAATGCAGGCGAAACAAACGAGTGAGCTTCAAATCCAAGCGAAACACCTGATTTAGCTTCAAATCAATGCGAAATAGAAGGCTTAGCATCAAATCCATGCGACACAAATTATTTAGCTTGATATACTTGCGATATAAGTGATAAAGCTTCAAATGCATGCGAAACAAACGAGTTAGCTTCAAATCCAAGCGATACACATGATTTAGCTTCAAATCAATGCGAAGTAGAAGGCTTAGCATCAAATCCATGCAATACAAATTATTTAGCTTCTTATACTTGCGATATAAGTGATAAAGCTTCAAGTGCAGGTGAAACAAACGAGTGAGCTTTAAATCCAAGCGTAACACTTGATTTAATTTCAAATCAATGCGAAGTAGAATATTTACCTTCAAATCCATGCGAAACAAATGGTTTAGCTTCAAATATTGTGATATACATGATTTAGCTTCAACTGCATGCGAAACAAACGAGTTAGCTTCAAATCCAAGCGAAACACATGATTTAGCTTCAAATCAATGCGAAGTAGAAGGCTTAGCATCAAATCCATGCAACACAAATTATTTAGCTTCTTATATTTGCGATATAAGTGATAAAGCTTCAAGTGCAGGCGAAACAAACGAGTGAGCTTTGAATCCAAGTGTAACACATGATTTGACTTGAAATCAATGCGAAGTAGAAGATTTACCTTCAAATCCATGCGAAACAAATGGTTTAGCTTCAAATACTTGTGATATACATGATCTAGCTTCAACTGCATGCGAAACAAACAAGTTAGCTTCAAATCCAAGCGAAACACATGATTTAGCTTCAAATCAATGCGAAATAGAAGGCTTAGCATCACATCCATGCTACACAAAATGTTTAGCTTCGTATACTTGCGATATAAGTGATATAGCTTCAAATGCAGGTGAAACAACGAGTGATCTTCAAATCCAAGCGAAAGACATGATTTAACTTCAAATCAATGCGAAGTAGAAGATTTACCTTCAAATCCATGCGAAACAAATGGTTTAGCTTCAAATACTTGTGATATACATGATTTAGCTTCAGCTGCATGCGAAACAAACGAGTTAGCTTCAAATCCAAGCGAAACACATGATTTAGCTTCAAATCAATGCGAAGTAGAAGGCTTAGCATCAAATCCATGCAACACAAATTATTTAGCTTCTTATACTTGCGATGTAAGTGATAAAGCATCAAATGCAGGCGAAACAAACGAGTGATATTCAAATCCAAGCGTAACACATGATTTAACTTCAGATCAGTGGGAAGTAGAAGATTTACCTTCAAATCCATGCGAAACAAATGGTTTAGCTTCAAATACTTGTGATATACATGATTTAGCTTCAACTGCATGCGAAACAAACGAGTTAGCTTCAAATCCAAGCGAAACACATGATTTAGCTTCAAATCAATGCGAAGTAGAAGGCTTAGCATCAAATCCAAGCAACACAAATTATTTAGCTTCTTATACTTGCGATATAAGTGATAAAGCTTCAAATGCAGGTGAAACAAACGAGTGAGCTTTAAATCCAAGCGTAACACATGATTTATCTTCAAATCAATGCTAAGTAGAAGATTAACCTTCAAATCCATGCGAAACAAATGGTTTAGCTTCAAATACTTGTGATATACATGATTTAGCTACAGCTGCATGGGAAACAAACGAGTTAGCTTCAAATCCAAGCGAAACACATGATTTAGCTTCAAATCAATGCGAAGTAGAAGGATTAGCATCAAATCCATGCAACACAAATTATTTAGCTTCTTATACTTGCGATATAAGTGATAAAGCTTCAAATGCAGGTGAAACAAACGAGTGATCTTCAAATCTAAGCGAAATACATGATTTAGCTTCAAATCAATGCGAAGTAGAAGATTTACCTTCAAATCCATGCGAAACAAATGGTTTAGCTTCAAATATTGTGATATACATGATTTAGCTTCAGCTGCATATGATACAAACGAGTTAGCTTCAAATCCAAGCGAAACACATTATTTAGCTTCAAATCAATGCGAAGTAGAAGGCTTAGCATCAAATCCATGCGACACAAATTATTTAGCTTCGCATACTTGCGATATAAGTGATGAAGCTTAAAATGCAGGTGAAACAAACGAGTGGGCTTTACATCCATGCGTAACACATGATTTAACTTCAAATCAATGCGAAGTAGAAGATTTATGTTCAAATCCATGCGAAACAAATGGTTTAGCTTCAAATACTTGTGATATACATGTTTTAGCTTCAACTGCATGCGGAACAAACGAGTTATCTTCAAATCCAAGCGAAACACATGATTTAGCTTCAAATCAATGCGAAATAGAAGGCTTAGCATCAAATCCATGCGACACAAATTATTTCGCTTCGTATACTTGCGATATAAGTGATATAGCTTCAAATGCAGGTGAAACAAACGAGTCATCTTCAAATCCAAGCGTAACACATGATTTAACTTCACATCAATGGGAAGTAGCAGATTTACCTTCAAATCCATGCGGAACAAATGGATTAGCTTCAAATACTTGTGACATACATGATTTAGCTTCAGCTGCATGGGAAACAAACGAGTTGGCTTCAAATCCAAGCGAAACACATGATTTAGCTTCAACTCAATGCGAAGTAGAAGGATAAGCAACAAATCCATGCAACACAAATTATTTAGCTTCTTATACTTGCGATATAAGTGATAAAGCTTCAAATGCAGGCAATACAAACGAGTGAGCTTTAAATCCAAGCGTAACACATGATTTATCTTCAAATCAATGCGAAGTAGAAGATTAACCTTCAAATCCATGCGAAACAAATGGCTTAGCTTCAAATACCTTTGATATACATGATTTACCTTCAGCTGCATGCGAAACAAACGAGTTAGCTTCAAATCCAAGCGAAACACATGATTTAGCTTCAAATCAATGCGAAGTAAAAGATTTACCTTCAAATCCATGCGAAACAAATGGTTTAGCTTCAAATACTTGTGACATACATGATTTAGCTTCAGCTGCATGGGAAACAAACGAGTTGGCATCAAATCCAAGCGAAACACATGATTTAGCTTCAAATCAATGCGAAGTAGAAGGATAAGCAACAAATCCATGCAACACAAATTATTTAGCTTCTTATACTTGCGATATAAGTGATAAAGCTTCAAATGCAGGTGAAACAAACGAGTGATCTTCAAATCTAAGCGTAACACATGATTTACCTTCAAATCAATGGGAAGTAGCAGATTTACCTTTAAATCCATGCGAAACAAATGGTTTAGCTTCAAATACTTGTGATATACATGATTTAGCTTCAGCTGCATGCGAAACAAACGAGTTAGCTTCAAATCCAAGCGAAATACATGATTTAGCTTCAAATCAATGCGAAGTAGAAGGCTTAGCATCAAATCCATGCGACACAAATTATTTAGCTTCGCATACTTGCGATATAAGTGATGAAGCTTAAAATGCAGGTGAAACAAACGAGTGGGCTTTACATCCATGCGTAACACATGATTTAAATTCAAATCAATGCGAAGTAGAAGATTTATCTTCAAATCCATGCGAAACAAATGGTTTAGCTTCAAATACTTGTGATATACATGTTTTAGCTTCAACTGCATGCGGAACAAGCGAGTTATCTTCAAATCCAAGCGAAACACATGATTTAGCTTCAAATCAATGCGAAGTAGAAGGCTTAGCATCAAATCCATGCCACACAAATTATTTAGTTTCTTATTCTTGCGATATAAGTGATAAAGCTTCAAACGCAGGTGAAACAAACAAGTAAGCTTAAAATCCAAGCGTAACACATGATTTAACTTCAAATCAATGCGAAGTAGAAGATTTACCTTCAAATCCATGCGAAACAAATGGTTTAGCTTCAAATACTTGTGATATACATGATTTAGCTTCAGCTGCATGCGAAACAAACGAGTTAGCTTCAAATCCAAGCGAAACACATGATTTAGCTTCAAATCAATGCGAAGTAGAAGGCTTAGCATCAAATCCATGCAACACAAATTATTTAGCTTCTTATACTTGCGATGTAAGTGATAAAGCATCAAATGCAGGCGAAACAAACGAGTGATATTCAAATCCAAGCGTAACACATGATTTAACTTCAGATCAGTGGGAAGTAGAAGATTTACCTTCAAATCCATGCGAAACAAATGGTTTAGCTTCAAATACTTGTGATATACATGATTTAGCTTCAACTGCATGCGAAACAAACGAGTTAGCTTCAAATCCAAGCGAAACACATGATTTAGCTTCAAATCAATGCGAAGTAGAAGGCTTAGCATCAAATCCAAGCAACACAAATTATTTAGCTTCTTATACTTGCGATATAAGTGATAAAGCTTCAAATGCAGGTGAAACAAACGAGTGAGCTTTAAATCCAAGCGTAACACATGATTTAACTTCAAATCAATGCGAAGTAGAAGATTTACCTTCAAATCCATGCGAAACAAATGGCTAAGCTTCAAATACTTGTGATATACATGACTTAGCTTCATCTGCATGCGAAACAAACGAGTTTGCTTCAAATCCAAGCGAAACACATGATTTAGCTTCAAATCAATGCGAAGTAGAAGGCTTAGCATCAAATCCATGCAACACAAATTATTTAGCTTCTTATACTTGCGATATAAGTGATAATGCTTCAAATGCAGGTGAAACAAACGAGTGAGCTTTAAATTCAAACGTAACACATGATTTAACTTCAAATCAATGCGAAGTAGAAGATTTACCTTCAAATCCACGCGAAACAAATGGTTTAGCTTCAAATACTTGTGATATACATGATTTAGCTTCAACTGCATGCGAAACAAACGAGTTAGCTTCAAATCCAAGCGAAACACATGATTTAGCTTCAAATCAATGCGAAGTAAAAGATTTACCTTCAAATCCATGCGAAACAAATGTTTTAGCTTCAAATACTTGTGATATACATGATTTAGCTTCAGCTGCATGCGAAACAAACGAGTTAGCTTCAAATCCAAGCGAAACACATGATTTAGCTTCAAATCAATGCGAAATAGAAGGCTTAGCATCAAATCCATGCAACACAAATTATTTAGATTCTTATACTTGCGATATAAGTGATAAAGCTTCAAATGCAGGCGAAACAAACGAGTGAGCTTTAAATCCAAGCGTAACACATGATTTGACTTCAAATCAATGCGAAGTAGGAGATTTACCTTCAAATCCATGAGAAACAAATGGCTTAGCATCAAATATCTTTGATATACATGATTTAGCTTCAACTGCATGCGGAACAAACGAGTTATCTTCAAATCCAAGCGAAACACATGATTTAGCTTCAAATCAATGCGAAATAGAAGGCTTAGCATCAAATCCATGCGACACAAATTATTTCGCTTCGTATACTTGCGATATAAGTGATATAGCTTCAAATGCAGGTGAAACAAACGAGTGATATTCAAATCCAAGCGTAACACATGATTTAACTTCAAATCAATGGGAAGTAGCAGATTTACCTTCAAATCCATGCGGAACAAATGGATTAGCTTCAAATACTTGTGACATACATGATTTAGCTTCAGCTGCATGGGAAACAAACGAGTTGGCATCAAATCCAAGCGAAACACATGATTTAGCTTCAAATCAATGCGAAGTAGAAGGATAAGCAACAAATCCATGCAACACAAATTATTTAGCTTCTTATACTTGCGATATAAGTGATAAAGCTTCAAATGCAGGTGAAACAAACGAGTGATCTTCAAATCTAAGCGTAACACATGATTTACCTTCAAATCAATGGGAAGTAGCAGATTTACCTTTAAATCCATGCGAAACAAATGGTTTAGCTTCAAATACTTGTGATATACATGATTTAGCTTCAGCTGCATGCGAAACAAACGAGTTAGCTTCAAATCCAAGCGAAACACATGATTTAGCTTCAAATCAATGCGAAGTAGAAGGCTTAGCATCAAATCCATGCGACACAAATTATTTAGCTTCGCATACTTGCGATATAAGTGATGAAGCTTAAAATGCAGGTGAAACAAACGAGTGGGCTTTACATCCATGCGTAACACATGATTTAAATTCAAATCAATGCGAAGTAGAAGATTTATCTTCAAATCCATGCGAAACAAATGGTTTAGCTTCAAATACTTGTGATATACATGTTTTAGCTTCAACTGCATGCGGAACAAGCGAGTTATCTTCAAATCCAAGCGAAACACATGATTTAGCTTCAAATCAATGCGAAGTAGAAGGCTTAGCATCAAATCCATGCCACACAAATTATTTAGTTTCTTGTTCTTGCGATATAAGTGATAAAGCTTCAAACGCAGGTGAAACAAACAAGTAAGCTTAAAATCCAAGCGTAACACATGATTTAACTTCAAATCAATGCGAAGTAGAAGATTTACCTTCAAATCCATGCGAAACAAATGGTTTAGCTTCAAATACTTGTGATATACATGATTTAGCTTCAGCTGCATGCGAAACAAACGAGTTAGCTTCAAATCCAAGCGAAACACATGATTTAGCTTCAAATCAATGCGAAGTAGAAGGCTTAGCATCAAATCCATGCAACACAAATTATTTAGCTTCTTATACTTGCGATGTAAGTGATAAAGCATCAAATGCAGGCGAAACAAACGAGTGATATTCAAATCCAAGCGTAACACATGATTTAACTTCAGATCAGTGGGAAGTAGAAGATTTACCTTCAAATCCATGCGAAACAAATGGTTTAGCTTCAAATACTTGTGATATACATGATTTAGCTTCAACTGCATGCGAAACAAACGAGTTAGCTTCAAATCCAAGCGAAACACATGATTTAGCTTCAAATCAATGCGAAGTAGAAGGCTTAGCATCAAATCCAAGCAACACAAATTATTTAGCTTCTTATACTTGCGATATAAGTGATAAAGCTTCAAATGCAGGTGAAACAAACGAGTGAGCTTTAAATCCAAGCGTAACACATGATTTAACTTCAAATCAATGCGAAGTAGAAGATTTACCTTCAAATCCATGCGAAACAAATGGCTAAGCTTCAAATACTTGTGATATACATGACTTAGCTTCATCTGCATGCGAAACAAACGAGTTTGCTTCAAATCCAAGCGAAACACATGATTTAGCTTCAAATCAATGCGAAGTATAAGGCTTAGCATCAAGTCCATGCAACACAAATTATTTAGCTTCTTATACTTGCGATATAAGTGATAAAGCTTCAAATGCAGGCGAAACAAACGAGTGATCTTTAAATCCAAGCGTAACACATGATTTGAATTCAAATCAATGCGAAGTAGAAGATTTACCTTCAAATCCATGCGAAACAAATGGTTTAGCTTCAAATATTGTGATATACATGATTTAGCTTCAACTGCATGCGAAACAAACGAGTTAGCTTCAAATCCAAGCGAAACACATGATTTAGCTTCAAATCAATGCGAAATAGAAGGCTTAGCATCAAATACATGCGACACAAATTATTTAGCTTCGTATACTTGCGATATAAGTGTTAAAGCTTCAAATGCATGCGAAACAAACGAGTTAGCTTCAAATCCAAGCGAAATACATGATTTAGCTTCAAATCAATGCGAAGTAGAAGATTTGCCTTCAAATCCATGCGAAACAAATGGTTTAGCTTCAAATATTGTGATATACATGATTTAGCTTCAACTGCAGGCGAAACAAACGAGTTAGCTTCAAATCCAAGCGAAACACATGATTTAGCTTCAAATCAATGCGGAATAGAAGGCTTAGCATCAAATCCATGCTACACAAATTATTTAGCTTCCTATACTGGCGATATAAGTGATATAGCTTCAAATGCAGGTGAAACAAACGAGTGATCTTCAAATCCAAGCGTAACACATGATTTAACTTCAAATCAATGGGAATTAGCAGATTTACCTTCAAATCCACGCGAAACAAATGCTTTAGCTTCAAATACTTGTGATATACATGATTTAGCTTCGGTTGCATGCGAAACAAACGAGTTAGCTTCAAATCCAAGCGAAACACATGATTTAGCTTCAAATCAATGCGAAATAGAAGGCTTAGTATCAAATCCATGAAACACAAATTATTTAGCTTCTTATACTTGCGATATAAGTGATAAAGCTTCAAAAGCAGGCGAAACAAACGAGTGAGCTGTAAATCCAAGCGTAACACATGATTTAACTTCAACTCAATGGGAAGTAGAAAATTTACCTTCAAATCTATGCGAAACAAATGGCTTAGCATCAAATACCTTTGATATACATGATTTAGCTTCAACTGCATGCGAAACAAACGAGTTAGCTTCAAATCCAAGCGAAACACATGATTTAGCTTCAAATCAATGCGAAATAGAAGGCTTAGCATCAAATCCATGCGACACAAATTATTTAGCTTCGTATACTTGCGATATAAGTGATATAGCTTCAAATGAAGGTGAAACAAACGAGTGATCTTCAAATCCAAGCGGAACGCATGATTTAACTTCAATTCAATGGGAAGTAGCAGATTTACATTCAAATCCATGCGAAACAAATGGTTTAGCTTCAAATACTTGTGATATACATGATTTAGCTTCAACTGCATGCGAAACCAACGAATTAGCTTCAAATCCAAGCGAAACAAATGGTTTAGCTTCAAATACTTGTGATATACATGATTTAGCTTCAGCTGCATGCGAAACAGACGAGTTAGCTTCAAATCCAAGCGAAACACATGATTTAGCTTCAAATCAATGCGAAATAGAAGGCTTAGCATCAAATCCATGCAACACAAATTATCAGCTTCTTATACTTGCGATATAAGTGATAAAGCTTCAAATGCAGGCGAAACAAACGAGTGAACTTTAAATCCAAGCGTAACACATGATTTAACTTCAAATCAATGCGAAGTAGAAGATTTACCTTCAAATCCAAGCGAACAAATGGCTTAGCTTCAAATACCTTTGATATACATGATTTAGCTTCAACTGCATGCGAAACAAACGAGTTAGCTTCAAATCCAAGCGAAACACATGATTGAGCTTCAAATCAATGCGAAATAGAAGGCTTAGCATCAAATCCATGCTACACAAATTATTTAGCTTCCTATACTTGCGATATAAGTGATTTAGCTTCAAATGCAGGTGAAACAAAGGAGTGATCTTCAATCCAAACGTAACACATGATTTAACTTCAAATCAATGCGAAGTAGCAGATTTACCTTCAAATCCATGCGAAACAAATGGTTTAGCTTCAAATACTTGTGATATACATGATTTAGCTTCAGCTGCATGCGATACAAACGAGTTAGCTTCAAATCCAAGCGAAACACATGATTTAGATTCAAACCAATGCGAAGTAGAAGCTTAGCATCAAATCCATGCAACATAAATTATTTAGCTTCGTATACTTGCGATATAAGTGATATAGCTTCAAATGCAGGTGAAACAAACGAGTGATCTTCAAATCAAGCGTAACACATGATTTAACTTCAAATCAATGCGAAGTAGAAGATTTACCTTCAAATCCATGCGAAACAAATGGCTTAGCTTCAAATACCTTTGATATACATGATTTAGCTTCAACTGCATGCGAAACAACGAGTTAGCTTCAAATCCAAGCGAAACACATGATTTAGCTTCAAATCAATGCGAAGTAGAAGGCTTAGCATCAAATCCATGCGACACAAATTATTTAGCTTCTATACTTGCGATATAAGTGATATAGCTTCAAATGCAGGCGAAATACACGAGTTAGCTTCAAGTCCAAGCGAAACACATGATTAGCTTCAAATCAATGCGAAGTAGAAGGCGTAGCATCAAATTCATGCAACACAAATTATTTAGCTTCTTATACTTGCGATATAAGCGATAAAGCTTCAAATGCAGGTGAAACAAACGAGTGAGCTTAAAATCCAAGCGTAACACATGATTTAGCTTCAAATCAATGCGAAATAGAAGCTTAGCATCAAATCCATGCGACACAAATTATTTAGCTTCTTATACTTGCGATATAAGTGATATAGCTTCAAATGCAGACGAAACACACGAGTGATCTTCACACCCAAGGGAAACACATTATTTATCTTCAAATCAATGCGAAGTAGAAGATTTACCTTCAAATCCATGCGAAACAAATGGTTTAGCTTCAAATACTTGTGATATACATGATTTAGTTTCAGCTGCATGCCAACAAACGAGTTAGCTTCAATCCAAGCGAAACACACGATTTAGCTTCAAATCAATGCGAAGTAGAAGGCTTAGCATCAAATCCATGCAACAGAAATTATTTAGCTTCTTATACTTGCGATATAAGTGATAAAGCATCCAAATGCAGGCGAAACAAACGAGTGAGCTTTAAATCCAAGCATAACACATGATTTAACTTCAATCAATGCGAAGTAGAAGATATACCTTCAAATCCATGCGAAACAAATGGTTTAGCTTCAAATACTTGTGATACACATGATTTAGCTTCAACTGCATGCGAAACAAACGAGTTAGCTTCAAATCCAAGCGAAACACATGATTTAGCTTCAAATCGATGCGAAGTAGGAGATTTACCTTCAAATCCATGCGAAACAATCGGTTTACCTCAAATACTTTTGATATACATGATTTAGCTTCAGCTTCTATGCGAAACAAAACGAGTTAGCTTCAAATCCAAGCGAAACACATGATTTAGCTTCAAATCAATGTGAAGTAGAAGGCTTAGCATCAAATCATGCAACACAAATTATTTAGCTTCTTATACTTGCGATATAAGTGATAAAGCTTCAAATGCAGGCGAAACAAACGAGTGAGCTTTAAATCCAAGCGCAACAGATGATTTAACTTCAAATCAATGCGAAGTAGAAGATTTAGGTTCAAATCCATGCGAAACAAATGGTTTAGCTTCAAATACTTGTGATATACATGATTTAGTTTCAACTGCATGCGAAACAAACGAGCTAGCTTCAAATCCAAGCGAAACACATGATTTAGCTTCAAATCAATGCGAAATAGAAGGCTTAGCATCAAATCCATGCGACACAAATTATTTAGCTTCGTATACTTGCAATATAAGTGATATAGCTTCAAATGCAACAAACAAACGAGTGATCTTCAAATCCGAGCGTAACACTTGATTTAACTTCAAATCAATGGGAAGTAGATGATTTACCTTCTAATCCATGCGAAACAAATTGTTTTAGCTTCAAATACTTTTGATATACATGATTTAGCTTCAGCTTCATGCGAAACAAACGAGTTAGCTTCAAATCCAAGCGAAACACAAGATTTAGCTTCAAATCAATGCGAAGTAGAAATCTTAGCATCAAATCCATGCAACACAAATTATTTAGCTTCTTATACTTGCGATATAAGTGATATAGCTTCAAATGCAGGTGAAACAAACCAGTGATCTTCAAATCCAAGCGTAACACTTGATTTAACTTCAAATCAATGCGAAGTAGAAGGCTTAGCATCAAATCCATGCGACACAAATTATTTAGCTTCGTATACTTGCGATATAAGTGACATAGCTTCAAATACAGACGAAACAAACGAGTGATCTTCAAATCCAAGCGTAACACATGATTTAACTTCAAATCCATGCGAAACAAATGGTTCAGCTTCAAATACTTGTGATACACATGAATTTGCTTCAGCTGCATGCGAAACAAACGATTTAGCTTCAAATCCAAGCGAAACACATGATTTAACTTCAAATCAATGCGAAGTAGAAGGCTTACCATCAAATCCATGCAACACAAGTTATTTAGCTTCTTATACTTGCGATATAAGTGATATAGCTTCAAATGCAGGCGAAACACACGAGTGATCTTCACACCAAAGGGAAACACATTATTTAACTTCAAATCAATGCGAAGTAGAAGATTTACCTTCAAATCCAAGCGAAACAAATGGTTTAGCTTCAAATACTTGTGATATACATGATTTAGTTTCAGCTGCATGCCAAACAAACGAGTTAGCTTCAAATCCAAGCGAAACACACGATTTAGCTTCAAATCAATGCGAAGTAGAAGGCGTAGCAACTAATCCATGCAACACAACTTATTTAGCTTCTTATACTTGCGATATAAGTGATAAAGCTTCAAATGCAGGTGAAACAGACGAGTGAGCTGTAAATCCAAGCGTAACACATGATTTAAATTCAAATCAATACGAAGTAGAAGATTTACCTTCAAATCCATTTCTAAACAAATGGTTTAGCTTCAAATACTTGTGATATACATGATTTAGCTTCAGCTTCATGCGAAACAAACGAGTTAGCTTCAAATCCAAGCGAAACACATGATTTAGCTTCAAATCAATGTGAAGTAGAAGGCTTAGCATCAAATCCATGCAACACAAATTATTTAGCTTCTTATACTTGCGATATAAGTGATAAAGCTTCAAATGCAGGCGAAACAAACGAGTGAGCTTTAAATCCAAGCGCAACAGATGATTTAACTTCAAATCAATGCGAAGTAGAAGATTTAGGTTCAAATCCATGCGAAACAAATGGTTTAGCTTCAAATACTTGTGATATACATGATTTAGTTTCAACTGCATGCGAAACAAACGAGTTAGCTTCAAATCCAAGCGAAACACATGATTTAGCTTCAAATCAATGCGAAATAGAAGGCTTAGCATCAAATCCATGCGACACAAATTATTTAGCTTCGTATACTTGCAATATATGTGATATAGCTTCAAATGCAACAAACAAACGAGTGATCTTCAAATCCGAGCGTAACACTTGATTTAACTTCAAATCAATGGGAAGTAGATGATTTACCTTCTAATCCATGCGAAACAAATTGTTATAGCTTCAAATACTTTTGATATACATGATTTAGCTTCAGCTTCATGCGAAACAAACGAGTTAGCTTCAAATCCAAGCGAAACACAAGATTTAGCTTCAAATCAATGCGAAGTAGAAATCTTAGCATCAAATCCATGCAACACAAATTATTTAGCTTCTTATACTTGCGATATAAGTGATATAGCTTCAAATGCAGGTGAAACAAACCAGTGATCTTCAAATCCAAGCGTAACACTTGATTTAACTTCAAATCAATGCGAAGTAGAAGGCTTAGCATCAAATCCATGCGACACAAATTATTTAGCTTCGTATACTTGCGATATGAGTGACATAGCTTCAAATACAGACGAAACAAACGAGTGATCTTCAAATCCAAGCGTAACACATGATTTAACTTCAAATCCATGCGAAACAAATGGTTTAGCTTCAAATACTTGTGATATACATGATTTAGTTTCAGCTGCATGCCAAACAAACGAGTTAGCTTCAAATCCAAGCGAAACACACGATTTAGCTTCAAATCAATGCGAAGTAGAAGGCGTAGCAACTAATCCATGCAACACAACTTATTTAGCTTCTTATACTTGCGATATAAGTGAGAAAGCTTCAAATGCAGGTGAATCAGACGAGTGAGCTGTAAATCCAAGCGTAACACATGATTTAAATTCAAATCAATACGAAGTAGAAGATTTACCTTCAAATCCATTTCTAAACAAATGGTTTAGTTTCAAATACTTGTGATATACATGATTTAGCTTCAGCTGCATGCGAAACAAACGAGTTAGCTTCAAATCCAAGCGAAACACATGATTTAGCTTCAAATCAATGCGAAATAGAAGGCTTAGCATCAAATCCATGCGACACAAATTATTTAGCTTCGTATACTTGCGATATAAGTGATATAGTTTTAAATGCAGGTGAAACAAACGTGTGATCTTCAAGTCCAAGCGTAACACATGATTTAACTTCAAATCAATGGGTAGTAGAAGATCTACCTTCAAATCCATGCGAAACAAATGGTTTAGCTTCAACTACTTGTGATGTACATGATTTAGCTTCAACTGCATGCAAAACAAACGAGTTAGCTTCAAATCCAAGCGAAACAAATGATTTAGCTTAAAATCAATGGAAGTAGAAGATTTACCTTCAAATCCATGCGAAACGAATGGTTTAGCTTCAAATACTTGTGATATACATGATTTAGCTTCAACTGCATGCAAAACAAACGAGTTAGCTTCAAATCCAAGCGAAACAAATGATTTAGCTTCAAATCAATGCTAAACAGAAGGCTTAGCATCAAATCCATAGGACACAAATTATTTAGCATCATATACTTGCGATATAAGTGATATAGCTTCAAATGCAGGCGAAACAATCGAGTGATCATCAAATCCAAGCGTAACACGTGATTTAACTTCAAATCAATGCGAAGTAGAAGGCTTACCATCAAATCCATGCAACACAAATTATTTAGCTTCTTATACTTGCGATATAAGTGATAAAGCTTCAAATGCAGGTGAATCAGACGAGTGAGCTGTAAATCCAAGCGTAACACATGATTTAAATTCAAATCAATACGAAGTAGAAGATTTACCTTCAAATCCATTTCTAAACAAATGGTTTAGTTTCAAATACTTGTGATATACATGATTTAGCTTCAGCTGCATGCGAAACAAACGAGTTAGCTTCAAATCCAAGCGAAACACATGATTTAGCTTCAAATCAATGCGAAATAGAAGGCTTAGCATCAAATCCATGCGACACAAATTATTTAGCTTCGTATACTTGCGATATAAGTGATATAGTTTTAAATGCAGGTGAAACAAACGAGTGATCTTCAAGTCCAAGCGTAACACATGATTTAACTTCAAATCAATGGGTAGTAGAAGATCTACCTTCAAATCCATGCGAAACAAATGGTTTAGCTTCAACTACTTGTGATATACATGATTTAAGCTTCAACTGCATGCAAAACAAACGAGTTAGCTTCAAATCCAAGCGAAACAAATGATTTAGCTTAAAATCAATGAAGTAGAAGATTTACCTTCAAATCCATGCGAAACGAATGGTTTAGCTTCAAATACTTGTGATATACATGATTTAGCTTCACTGCATGCAAAACAAACGAGTTAGCTTCAAATCCAAGCGAAACAAATGATTTAGCTTCAAATCAATGCTAAACAGAAGGCTTAGCATCAAATCCATAGGACACAAATTATTTAGCATCATATACTTGCGATATAAGTGATATAGCTTCAAATGCAGGCGAAACAATCGAGTGATCATCAATCCAAGCGTAACACGTGATTTAACTTCAAATCAATGCGAAGTAGAAGGCTTACCATCAAATCCATGCAACACAAATTATTTAGCTTCTTATACTTGCGATATAAGTGATATAGCTTCAAATGCAGGCGAATCACACGAGTTAGCTTCAAGTCCAAGCGAAACACATGATTTAGCTTCAAATCAATGCGAAGTAGAAGGCGTAGCATCAAATCCATGCAACACAAATTATTTAGCTTCTTATACTTGCGATATAAGCGATAAAGCTTCAAATGCAGGTGAAACAAACGAGTGAGTTTAAAATCCAAGCGTAACACATGATTTAGCTTCAAATCAATGCGAAATAGAAGGCTTAGCATCAAATCCATGCGACACAAATTATTTAGCTTCTGATACTTGCGATATAAGTGATATAGCTTCAAATGCAGGCGAAACCACACGAGTGATCTTCAAATCCAAGCGTAACACATGATTTAACTTCAATCAATACGAAGTAGAAGATTTACCTTCAAATACATGCGAAACAAATGGTTTAGCTTCAATACTTGTGATACACATGATTTAGCTTCGGCTGCATGCGAAACAAACGAGTTAGCTTCAAATCCAAGCGAAACACATGATATAGCTTCAAATCAATGCGAAACAGAAGGCTTAGCATCAAATCCATAGGACACAAATTATTTAGCATCATATACTTGCGATATAAGTGATATAGCTTCAAATGCAGGCGAAACAATCGAGTGATCTTCAAATCCAAGCGTAACACGTGATTTAACTTCAAATCAATGCGAAGTAGAAGGCTTACCATCAAATCCATGCAACACAAATTATTTAGCTTCTTATACTTGCGATATAAGTGATATAGCTTCAAATGCAGGCGAAATCACACGAGTTAGCTTCAAGTCCAAGCGAAACACATGATTTAGCTTCAAATCAATGCGAAGTAGAAGGCGTAGCATCAAATCCATGCAACACAAATTATTTAGCTTCTTATACTTGCGATATAAGCGATAAAGCTTCAAATGCAGGTGAAACAAACGAGTGAGCTTAAAATCCAAGCGTAACACATGATTTAGCTTCAAATCAATGCGAAATAGAAGGCTTAGCATCAAATCCATGCGACACAAATTATTTAGCTTCTTATACTTGCGATATAAGTGATATAGCTTCAAATGCAGGCGAAACACACGAGTGATCTTCAATCCAAGCGTAACACATGATTTAACTTCAAATCAATACGAAGTAGAAGATTTACCTTCAAATCCATGCGAAACAAATGGTTTAGCTTCAAATACTTGTGATACACATGATTTAGCTTGAACTGCATGCGAAACAAACGAGTTAGCTTCAAATCCAAACGAAACACATGATTTAGCTTCAAATCGATGCGAAGTAGAAGATTGTACCTTCAAATACATGCGAAACAAATGGTTTAGCTTCAAATACTTGTGATATATACGATTTAGCTTCAACTGCACCCGAAACAAACGAGTAAGCTTCAAATCCAAGCGAAACACATGATTTAGCTTCAAATCAATGCGAAGTAGAAGGCTTAGCATCAAATCCATGCGACACAATTTATTTAGCTTCGTACACTTGCGATATAAGTGATATAGCTTCAAATGCAGGTGAAACAAACGAGTGATCTCAAATCAAGCGTAACACATGATTAACTTCAGATCAATGGGAAATAGAAGATTTACCTTCAAATGCATGCGAAACAAATGGTTTAGCTTCAAATACTTGTGATACACATGATTTAGCTTCAACTGCATGCGAAACAAACGAGTTAGCTTCAAATCCAAGCGAAACACATGATTTAGCTTCAAATCGATGCGAAGTAGGAGATTTACCTTCAAATACATGCGAAACAAATGGTTTAGCTTCAAATACTTGTGATACACATGATTTAGCTTCGGCTGCATGCGAAACAAACGAGTTAGCTTCAAATCCAAGCGAAACACATGATTTAGCTTCAAATCAATGCGAAATAGAAGGCTTAGCATCAAATCCATGCGACACATATTATTTAGCTTCTTTACTTGCGATATAAGTGATATAGCTTCAAATGCAAGGCGAAACACACGAGTGATCTTCAAATCCAAGCGTAACACATGATTTACTTCAATCAATACGAAGTAGAAGATTTACCTTCAAATCATGCGAAACAAATGGTTTAGCTTCAAATACTTGTGATACACATGATTTAGCTTCAACTGCATGCGAAACAAACGAGTTAGCTTCAATCCAAGCGAACACATGATTTAGCTTCAAATCGATGCGAAGTAGAAGGCTTAGCATCAAATCAATGGCGACACAAATTATTTAGCTTCTTATACTTGCGATATAAGCGATAAAGCTTCAAATGCAGGTGAAACAAACGAGTGATCTTCAATCCAGCGTAACACATGATTTAACTTCAGATCAATGGGAAATAGAAGATTTACCTTCAAATGCATGCGAATGCAATGGTTTAGCTTCAAATACTTGTGATACACATGATTTAGCTTCAACTGCATGCGAAACAAACGAGTTAGCTTCAAATCCAAGCGAAACACATGATTTAGCTTCAAATCGATGCGAAGTAGGAGATTTACCTTCAAATACATGCGAAACAAATGGTTTAGCTTCAAATACTTGTGATACACATGATTTAGCTTCGGCTGCATGCGAAACAAACGAGTTAGCTTCAAATCCAAGCGAAACACATGATTTAGCTTCAAATCAATGCTAAACAGAAGGCTTAGCATCAAATCCATAGGACACAAATTATTTAGCATCATATACTTGCGATATAAGTGATATAGCTTCAAATGCAGGCGAAACAATCGAGTGATCTTCAAATCCAAGCGTAACACGTGATTTAACTTCAAATCAATGCGAAGTAGAAGGCTTACCATCAAATCATGCAACACAAATTATTTAGCTTCTTATACTTGCGATATAAGTGATATAGCTTCAAATGCAGGCGAATCACACGAGTTAGCACGAGTTAGCTTCAAGTCCAAGCGAAACACATGATTTAGCTTCAAATCAATGCGAAGTAGAAGGCGTAGCATCAAATCCATGCAACACAAATTATTTAGCTTCTTATACTTGCGATATAAGCGATAAAGCTTCAAATGCAGGTGAAACAAACGAGTGAGCTTAAAATCCAAGCGTAACACATGATTTAGCTTCAAATCAATGCGAAATAGAAGGCTTAGCATCAAATCCATGCGACACAAATTATTTAGCTTCTTATACTTGCGATATAAGTGATATAGCTTCAAATGCAGGCGAAACACACGAGTGATCTTCAAATCCAAGCGTAACACATGATTTAACTTCAAATCAATACGAAGTAGAAGATTTACCTTCAAATCCATGCGAAACAAATGGTTTAGCTTCAAATACTTGTGATACACATGATTTAGCTTGAACTGCATGCGAAACAAACGAGTTAGCTTCAAGTCCAAACGAAACACATGATTTAGCTTCAAATCGATGCGAAGTAGAAGATTTACCTTCAAATACATGCGAAACAAATGGTTTAGCTTCAAATACTTGTGATATATATGATTTAGCTTCAACTGCACCCGAAACAAACGAGTAAGCTTCAAATCCAAGCGAAACACATGATTTAGCTTCAAATCAATGCGAAGTAGAAGGCTTAGCATCAAATCCATGCGACACAATTTATTTAGCTTCGTACACTTGCGATATAAGTGATATAGCTTCAAATGCAGGTGAAACAAACGAGTGATCTTCAAATCCAAGCGTAACACATGATTTAACTTCAGATCAATGGGAAATAGAAGATTTACCTTCAAATGCATGCGAAACAAATGGTTTAGCTTCAAATACTTGTGATACACATGATTTAGCTTCAACTGCATGCGAAACAAACGAGTTAGCTTCAAATCCAAGCGAAACACATGATTTAGCTTCAAATCGATGCGAAGTAGGAGATTTACCTTCAAATACATGCGAAACAAATGGTTTAGCTTCAAATACTTGTGATACACATGATTTAGCTTCGGCTGCATGCGAAACAAACGAGTTAGCTTCAAATCCAAGCGAAACACATGATTTAGCTTCAAATCAATGCGAAATAGAAGGCTTAGCATCAAATCCATGCGACACATATTATTTAGCTTCTTATACTTGCGATATAAGTGATATAGCTTCAAATGCAGGCGAAACACACGAGTGATCTTCAAATCCAAGCGTAACACATGATTTAACTTCAAATCAATACGAAGTAGAAGATTTACCTTCAAATCCATGCGAAACAAATGGTTTAGCTTCAAATACTTGTGATACACATGATTTAGCTTCAACTGCATGCGAAACAAACGAGTTAGCTTCAAATCCAAGCGAAACACATGATTTAGCTTCAAATCGATGCGAAGTAGAAGGCTTAGCATCAAATCAATGCGACACAAATTATTTAGCTTCGTATACTTGCAATATAAGTGATATAGCTTCAAATGCAGGTGAAACAAACCAGTGATCTTCAAATCCAAGCGTAACACTTGATTTAACTTCAAATCAATGGGAAGTAGAAGATTTACCTTCAAATCCATGCGAAACAAATGGTTTAGCTTCAAATACTTGTGATATACATGATTTAGTTTCAGCTGCATGCGAAACAAACGAGTTAGCTTCAAATCCAAGCGAAACACATGATTTAGCTTCAAATCAATGCGAAGTAGAAGGCTTAGCATCAAATCCATGCGACACAAATTATTTAGCTTCGTATACTTGCGATATAAGTGATATAGCTTCAAATGCAGACGAAACAAACGAGTGATCTTCAAATCCAAGCGTAACACATGATTTAACTTCAAATCCATGCGAAACAAATGGTTCAGCTTCAAATACTTGTGATACACATGAATTTGCTTCAGCTGCATGCGAAACAAACGATTTAGCTTCAAATCCAAGCGAAACACATGATTTAACTTCAAATCAATGCGAAGTAGAAGGCTTAACATCAAATCCATGCGACACAAATTATTTAGCTTCTTATACTTGCGATATAAGTGATATAGCTTCAAATGCAGGCGAAACACACGAGTGATCTTCAAATCCAAGCGTAGCACATGATTTAACTTCAAATCAATACGAAGTAGAAGATTTACCTTCAAATCCATGCGAAACAAATGGTTTAGCTTCAAATACTTGTGATACACATGATTTAGCTTCAACTGCATGCGAAACAAACGAGTTAGCTTCAAATCCAAGCGAAACACATGATTTAGCTTCAAATCGATGCGAAGTAGGAGATTTACCTTCAAATCCATGCGAAACAAACGGTTTAGCTTCAAATACTTTTGATATACATGATTTAGCTTCAGCTTCATGCGAAACAAACGAGTTAGCTTCAAATCCAAGCGAAACACATGATTTAGCTTCAAATCAATGTGAAGTAGAAGGCTTAGCATCAAATCCATGCAACACAAATTATTTAGCTTCTTATACTTGCGATATAAGTGATAAAGCTTCAAATGCAGGCGAAACAAACGAGTGAGCTTTAAATCCAAGCGCAACAGATGATTTAACTTCAAATCAATGCGAAGTAGAAGATTTAGGTTCAAATCCATGCGAAACAAATGGTTTTGCTTCAAATACTTGTGATATACATGATTTAGTTTCAACTGCATGCGAAACAAACGAGTTAGCTTCAAATCCAAGCGAAACACATGATTTAACTTCAAATCAATGGGAAGTAGAAGATTTACCTTCAAATCCATGCGAAACGAATGGTTTAGATTCAAATACTTGTGATATACAAGATTTAGCTTCAACTGCATGCGAAACAAACGAGTTAGCTCCAAATCCAAGCGAAACACATGATTTAGCTTCAAATCAATGCGAAATTGAGGGCTTAGCATCAAATCCATGCGACACAAATTATTTAGCTTCGTATACTAGCGATATAAGTGATATAGCTTCAAATGCAGGTGAAACAAACGAGTGATCATCAAATCCAAGCGTAACACTCGATTTAACTTCAAATCAATGGGAAGTAGAAGTTTTACCTACAAATCCATGCGAAACAAATGGTTTAGCTTCAAATTCTTGTGATATACATGATTTTGCTTCAGCTGCATGCGAAACAAACGATTTAGCTTCACACCCACGGGAAACACATGATTTAACTTCAAATCAATGCGAAATAGAAGGCTTAGCATCAAATCCATGCGACACAAATTATTTAGCTTCTTATACTTGCGTTATAAGTGATAAAGCTTCAAATGCAGGTGAAACAAACGAGTGATCTTCAAATCCAAGCGTAACACATGATTTAACAATCAATCAATGCGAAGTAGAAGATTTAGGTTCAAATACATGCGAAACAAATGGTTTAGCTTCAAATACTTGTGATATACATGATTTAGCTTCAACTGCATGCGAAACAAACGAGTTAGCTTCAAATCCAAGCGAAACACATGATTTAGCTTCAAATCAATGCGAAATAAAAGGCTTAGCATCAAATCCATGCGACACAAATTATTTAGCTTCATATACTTGCGATATAAGTGATATAGCTTCAAATGCAGGCGAATCACACGAGTTATCTTCAAATCCAAGCGTAACACATGATTTAACAATCAATCAATGCGAAGTAGAAGATTTAGGTTCAAATACATGCGAAACAAATAGTTTAGCTTCAAATACTTGTGATATACATGATTTAGCTTCAACTGCATGCGAAACAAACGAGTTAGCTTCAAATTCAAACGATACACATGATTTAGCTTCAAATCAATGCAAAGTAGAAGACCTAGCATCAAATCCATACGAAACAAATTATTTAGCTTCATATACTTGCGATATAAGTGATATAGATTCAAATGCAGGCGAAACAAACGAGTGAGCTTTAAATCCAAGCGTAACAGATGATTTAACTTCAAATCAATGGGAAGTAGAAGATTTACCTTCAAATCCATGCGAAACCAATGGTTTAGATTCAAATACTTGTGATATACATGATTTAGCTTCAACAGGCATGCGAAACAAACGAGTTAGCTTCAAATCTAAGCGAAACACATGATTTAGCTTCAAATCGTTGCGAAATAGAAGGCTTAGCATCAAATCCATGCGACACAAATTATTTAGCTTCGTATACTTGCGATATAAGTGATATAGCTTCAGATGCAGGCGAAACAAACGAGTGATCTTCAAATCCAAGCGTAACACATGATTTAACTTCAAATCAATGGGAAGTAGAAGATTTACCTTCAAATCCATGCGAAACAAATGGTTTAGCTTCAAATACTTGCGATATAAGTGATATAGCTTCAAATGCAGGCGAATCACACGAGTTATCTTCAAATCCAAGCGTAACACATGATTTAACAATCAATCAATGCGAAGTAGAAGATTTAGGTTCAAATACATGCGAAACAAATGGTTTAGCTTCAAATACTTGTGATATACATGATTTAGCTTCAACTGCATGCGAAACAAACGAGTTAGCTTCAAATCCAAGCGAAACACATGATTTAGCTTCAAATCAATGCGAAATAAAAGGCTTAGCATCAAATCCATGCGACACAAATTATTTAGCTTCATATACTTGCGATATAAGTGATATAGCTTCAAATGCAGGCGAATCACACGAGTTATCTTCAAATCCAAGCGTAACACATGATTTAACAATCAATCAATGCGAAGTAGAAGATTTAGGTTCAAATACATGCGAAACAAATAGTTTAGCTTCAAATACTTGTGATATACATGATTTAGCTTCAACTGCATGCGAAACAAACGAGTTAGCTTCAAATTCAAACGATACACATGATTTAGCTTCAAATCAATGCAAAGTAGAAGACCTAGCATCAAATCCATACGAAACAAATTATTTAGCTTCATATACTTGCGATATAAGTGATATAGATTCAAATGCAGGCAAAACAAACGAGTGAGCTTTAAATCCAAGCGTAACAGATGTTTTAACTTCAAATCAATGGGAAGTAGAAGATTTACCTTCAAATCCATGCGAAACCAATGGTTTAGATTCAAATACTTGTGATATACATGATTTAGCTTCAACAGGCATGCGAAACAAACGAGTTAGCTTCAAATCTAAGCGAAACACATGATTTAGCTTCAAATCGTTGCGAAATAGAAGGCTTAGCATCAAATCCATGCGACACAAATTATTTAGCTTCGTATACTTGCGATATAAGTGATATAGCTTCAGATGCAGGCGAAACAAACGAGTGATCTTCAAATCCAAGCGTAACACATGATTTAACTTCAAATCAATGGGAAGTAGAAGATTTACCTTCAAATCCATGCGAAACAAATGGTTTAGCTTCAAATACTTGCGATATAAGTGATATAGCTTCAAATGCAGGCGAAACACACGAGTTATCTTCAAATCCAAGCGTAACACATGATTTAACAATCAATCAATGCGAAGTAGAAGATTTAGGTTCAAATACATGCGAAACAAATAGTTTAGCTTCAAATACTTGTGATATACATGATTTAGCTTCAACTGCATGCGAAACAAACGAGTTAGCTTCAAATTCAAACGATACACATGATTTAGCTTCAAATCAATGCAAAGTAGAAGACCTAGCATCAAATCCATACGAAACAAATTATTTAGCTTCATATACTTGCGATATAAGTGATATAGCTTCAAATGCAGGCGAAACAAACGAGTGATCTTCAAATCCAAGCGTAACACATGATTTAACTTCAAATCAATGGGAAGTAGAAGATTTACCTTCAAATCCATGCGAAACCAATGGTTTAGATTCAAATACTTGTGATATACATGATTTAGCTTCAACAGGCATGCGAAACAAACGAGTTAGCTTCAAATCCAAGCGAAACACATGATTTAGCTTCAAATCAATGCAAAATAGAAGGCTTAGCATCAAATCCATGCGACACTAATTATTTAGCGTCGTATACTTGCGATATAAGTGATATAGCTTCAGATGCAGGCGAAACAAACGAGTGATCTTCAAATCCAAGCGTAACACATGATTTAACTTCAAATCAATGGGAAGTAGAAGATTTACCTTCAAATCCATGCGAAACGAATGGTTTAGATTCAAATACTTGTGATATACAAGATTTAGCTTCAACTGCATGCGAAACAAACGAGTTAGCTCCAAATCCAAGCGAAACACATGATTTAGCTTCAAATCAATGCGAAATAGAGGGCTTAGCATCAAATCCATGCGACACAAATTATTTAGCTTCGTATACTAGCGATATAAGTGATATAGCTTCAAATGCAGGTGAAACAAACGAGTGATCTTCAAATCCAAGCGTAACACTCGATTTAACTTCAAATCAATGGGAAGTAGAAGTTTTACCTTCAAATCCATGCGAAACAAATGGTTTAGCTTCAAATTCTTGTGATATACATGATTTTGCTTCAGCTGCATGCGAAACAAACGATTTAGCTTCACACCCACGGGAAACACATGATTTAACTTCAAATCAATGCGAAATAGAAGGCTTAGCATCAAATCCATGCGACACAAATTATTTAGCTTCTTATACTTGCGTTATAAGTGATAAAGCTTCAAATGCAGGTGAAACAAACGAGTGATCTTCAAATCCAAGCGTAACACGTGATTTAACTTCAAATCAATGCGAAGTAGACGATTTAGGTTCAAATACATACGAAACAAATGGTTTAGCTTCAAATACTTGTGATATACATGATTTAGCTTCATCTGCATGCTAAACAAACGAGTTAGCTTCAAATCCAAGCGAAACACATGATTTAGCTTCAAATCGTTGCGAAATAGAAGGCTTAGCATCAAATCCATGCGACACAAATTATTTAGCTTCGTATACTTGCGATATAAGTGATATAGATTCAAATGCAGGCGAAACAAACGAGTGATCTTCAAATCCAAGCGTAACACGTGATTTAGCTTCAAATCAATGCGAAGTTGAAGGCTTAGCATCAAATCCATGCGAAACATATGGTTTAGCTTCAAATACTTGCGATGTAAGTGATATAGCTTCAAATGCAGGCGAATCACACGAGTTATCTTCAAATCCAAGCGTAACACATGATTTAACAATCAATCAATGCGAAGTAGAAGATTTAGGTTCAAATACATGCGAAACAAATAGTTTAGCTTCAAATACTTGTGATATACATGATTTAGCTTCAACTGCATGCGAAACAAACGAGTTAGCTTCAAATTCAAACGATACACATGATTTAGCTTCAAATCAATGCAAAGTAGAAGACCTAGCATCAAATCCATACGAAACAAATTATTTAGCTTCATATACTTGCGATATAAGTGATATAGATTCAAATGCAGGCGAAACAAACGAGTGAGCTTTAAATCCAAGCGTAACAGATGATTTAACTTCAAATCAATGCGAAGTAGAAGATTTACCTTCAAATCCATACGAAACGAATGGTTTAGATTCAAATACTTGTGATATACATGATTTAGCTTCAACAGGCATGCGAAACAAACGAGTTAGCTTCAAATCCAAGCGAAACACATGATTTAGCTTCAAATCAATGCAAAATAGAAGGCTTAGCATCAAATCCATGCGACACTAATTATTTAGCTTCGTATACTTGCGATATAAGTGATATAGCTTCAGATGCAGGCGAAACAAACGAGTGATCTTCAAATCCAAGCGTAACACATGATTTAACTTCAAATCAATGGGAAGTAGAAGATTTACCTTCAAATCCATGCGAAACGAATGGTTTAGATTCAAATACTTGTGATATACAAGATTTAGCTTCAACTGCATGCGAAACAAACGAGTTAGCTCCAAATCCAAGCGAAACACATGATTTAGCTTCAAATCAATGCGAAATTGAGGGCTTAGCATCAAATCCATGCGACACAAATTATTTAGCTTCGTATACTAGCGATATAAGTGATATAGCTTCAAATGCAGGTGAAACAAACGAGTGATCATCAAATCCAAGCGTAACACTCGATTTAACTTCAAATCAATGGGAAGTAGAAGTTTTACCTACAAATCCATGCGAAACAAATGGTTTAGCTTCAAATTCTTGTGATATACATGATTTTGCTTCAGCTGCATGCGAAACAAACGATTTAGCTTCACACCCACGGGAAACACATGATTTAACTTCAAATCAATGCGAAATAGAAGGCTTAGCATCAAATCCATGCGACACAAATTATTTAGCTTCTTATACTTGCGTTATAAGTGATAAAGCTTCAAATGCAGGTGAAACAAACGAGTGATCTTCAAATCCAAGCGTAACACGTGATTTAACTTCAAATCAATGCGAAGTAGACGATTTAGGTTCAAATACATGCGAAACAAATGGTTTAGCTTCAAATACTTGTGATATACATGATTTAGCTTCATCTGCATGCTAAACAAACGAGTTAGCTTCAAATCCAAGCGAAACACATGATTTAGCTTCAAATCAATGCCAAGAAGAAGGCTTAGCATCAAATCCATGCAACACAAATTATTTAGCTTCTTATACTTGCGATATAAGTGATAAAGCTTCAGATGCAGGCGAAACAAACGAGCGAGCTTTAAATCCAAGCGTAACACATGATTTAACTTCAAATCAATGCGAAGTAGAAGATTTAGGTTCAAATACATGCGAAACAAATAGTTTAGCTTCAAATACTTGTGATATACATGATTTTGCTTCAGCTGAATGCGAAACAAACGATTTAGCTTCACACCCAACGGAAACACATGATATAGCTTCAAATCAATGCGAAATAGAAGGCTTAGCATCAAATCCATGCGACACAAATTATTTAGCTTCGTATACTTGCGATATAAGTGATATAGCTTCAAATGCAGGCGAAACAAACGAGTGATCTTCAAATCCAAGCGTAACACGTGATTTAACTTCAAATCAATGCGAAGTAGAAGATTTAGGTTCAAATACATGCGAAACAAATGGTTTAGCTTCAAATACTTGTGATATACATGATTTAGCTTCAACTGCATGCGAAACAAACGAGTTACCTTCAAATCCAAGCGAAACAAATGATTTAGTTTCAAATCAATGCGAAATAGAAGACTTAGCATCAAATCCATGCGAAACAAATTATTTAGCTTCATATACTTGCGATATAAGTGATATAGATTCAAATGCAGGCGAAACAAACGAGTGATCTTCAAATCCAAGCGAAACACTTGATTTAACTTCAAATCAATGCGAAGTAGAAGGCTTAGCATCAAATCCATGCGACACAAATTATTTAGCTTCGTATACTTGCGATATGAGTGACATAGCTTCAAATACAGACGAAACAAACGAGTGATCTTCAAATCCAAGCGTAACACATGATTTAACTTCAAATCCATGCGAAACAAATGGTTTAGCTTCAAATACTTGTGATATACATGATTTAGTTTCAGCTGCATGCCAAACAAACGAGTTAGCTTCAAATCCAAGCGAAACACACGATTTAGCTTCAAATCAATGCGAAGTAGAAGGCGTAGCAACTAATCCATGCAACACAACTTATTTAGCTTCTTATACTTGCGATATAAGTGAGAAAGCTTCAAATGCAGGTGAATCAGACGAGTGAGCTGTAAATCCAAGCGTAACACATGATTTAAATTCAAATCAATACGAAGTAGAAGATTTACCTTCAAATCCATTTCTAAACAAATGGTTTAGTTTCAAATACTTGTGATATACATGATTTAGCTTCAGCTGCATGCGAAACAAACGAGTTAGCTTCAAATCCAAGCGAAACACATGATTTAGCTTCAAATCAATGCGAAATAGAAGGCTTAGCATCAAATCCATGCGACACAAATTATTTAGCTTCGTATACTTGCGATATAAGTGATATAGTTTTAAATGCAGGTGAAACAAACGTGTGATCTTCAAGTCCAAGCGTAACACATGATTTAACTTCAAATCAATGGGTAGTAGAAGATCTACCTTCAAATCCATGCGAAACAAATGGTTTAGCTTCAACTACTTGTGATGTACATGATTTAGCTTCAACTGCATGCAAAACAAACGAGTTAGCTTCAAATCCAAGCGAAACAAATGATTTAGCTTAAAATCAATGGAAGTAGAAGATTTACCTTCAAATCCATGCGAAACGAATGGTTTAGCTTCAAATACTTGTGATATACATGATTTAGCTTCAACTGCATGCAAAACAAACGAGTTAGCTTCAAATCCAAGCGAAACAAATGATTTAGCTTCAAATCAATGCTAAACAGAAGGCTTAGCATCAAATCCATAGGACACAAATTATTTAGCATCATATACTTGCGATATAAGTGATATAGCTTCAAATGCAGGCGAAACAATCGAGTGATCATCAAATCCAAGCGTAACACGTGATTTAACTTCAAATCAATGCGAAGTAGAAGGCTTACCATCAAATCCATGCAACACAAATTATTTAGCTTCTTATACTTGCGATATAAGTGATAAAGCTTCAAATGCAGGTGAATCAGACGAGTGAGCTGTAAATCCAAGCGTAACACATGATTTAAATTCAAATCAATACGAAGTAGAAGATTTACCTTCAAATCCATTTCTAAACAAATGGTTTAGTTTCAAATACTTGTGATATACATGATTTAGCTTCAGCTGCATGCGAAACAAACGAGTTAGCTTCAAATCCAAGCGAAACACATGATTTAGCTTCAAATCAATGCGAAATAGAAGGCTTAGCATCAAATCCATGCGACACAAATTATTTAGCTTCGTATACTTGCGATATAAGTGATATAGTTTTAAATGCAGGTGAAACAAACGAGTGATCTTCAAGTCCAAGCGTAACACATGATTTAACTTCAAATCAATGGGTAGTAGAAGATCTACCTTCAAATCCATGCGAAACAAATGGTTTAGCTTCAACTACTTGTGATATACATGATTTAGCTTCAACTGCATGCAAAACAAACGAGTTAGCTTCAAATCCAAGCGAAACAAATGATTTAGCTTAAAATCAATGGAAGTAGAAGATTTACCTTCAAATCCATGCGAAACGAATGGTTTAGCTTCAAATACTTGTGATATACATGATTTAGCTTCAACTGCATGCAAAACAAACGAGTTAGCTTCAAATCCAAGCGAAACAAATGATTTAGCTTCAAATCAATGCTAAACAGAAGGCTTAGCATCAAATCCATAGGACACAAATTATTTAGCATCATATACTTGCGATATAAGTGATATAGCTTCAAATGCAGGCGAAACAATCGAGTGATCATCAAATCCAAGCGTAACACGTGATTTAACTTCAAATCAATGCGAAGTAGAAGGCTTACCATCAAATCCATGCAACACAAATTATTTAGCTTCTTATACTTGCGATATAAGTGATATAGCTTCAAATGCAGGCGAATCACACGAGTTAGCTTCAAGTCCAAGCGAAACACATGATTTAGCTTCAAATCAATGCGAAGTAGAAGGCGTAGCATCAAATCCATGCAACACAAATTATTTAGCTTCTTATACTTGCGATATAAGCGATAAAGCTTCAAATGCAGGTGAAACAAACGAGTGAGTTTAAAATCCAAGCGTAACACATGATTTAGCTTCAAATCAATGCGAAATAGAAGGCTTAGCATCAAATCCATGCGACACAAATTATTTAGCTTCTTATACTTGCGATATAAGTGATATAGCTTCAAATGCAGGCGAAACACACGAGTGATCTTCAAATCCAAGCGTAACACATGATTTAACTTCAAATCAATACGAAGTAGAAGATTTACCTTCAAATACATGCGAAACAAATGGTTTAGCTTCAAATACTTGTGATACACATGATTTAGCTTCGGCTGCATGCGAAACAAACGAGTTAGCTTCAAATCCAAGCGAAACACATGATATAGCTTCAAATCAATGCGAAACAGAAGGCTTAGCATCAAATCCATAGGACACAAATTATTTAGCATCATATACTTGCGATATAAGTGATATAGCTTCAAATGCAGGCGAAACAATCGAGTGATCTTCAAATCCAAGCGTAACACGTGATTTAACTTCAAATCAATGCGAAGTAGAAGGCTTACCATCAAATCCATGCAACACAAATTATTTAGCTTCTTATACTTGCGATATAAGTGATATAGCTTCAAATGCAGGCGAATCACACGAGTTAGCTTCAAGTCCAAGCGAAACACATGATTTAGCTTCAAATCAATGCGAAGTAGAAGGCGTAGCATCAAATCCATGCAACACAAATTATTTAGCTTCTTATACTTGCGATATAAGCGATAAAGCTTCAAATGCAGGTGAAACAAACGAGTGAGCTTAAAATCCAAGCGTAACACATGATTTAGCTTCAAATCAATGCGAAATAGAAGGCTTAGCATCAAATCCATGCGACACAAATTATTTAGCTTCTTATACTTGCGATATAAGTGATATAGCTTCAAATGCAGGCGAAACACACGAGTGATCTTCAAATCCAAGCGTAACACATGATTTAACTTCAAATCAATACGAAGTAGAAGATTTACCTTCAAATCCATGCGAAACAAATGGTTTAGCTTCAAATACTTGTGATACACATGATTTAGCTTGAACTGCATGCGAAACAAACGAGTTAGCTTCAAATCCAAACGAAACACATGATTTAGCTTCAAATCGATGCGAAGTAGAAGATTTACCTTCAAATACATGCGAAACAAATGGTTTAGCTTCAAATACTTGTGATATATACGATTTAGCTTCAACTGCACCCGAAACAAACGAGTAAGCTTCAAATCCAAGCGAAACACATGATTTAGCTTCAAATCAATGCGAAGTAGAAGGCTTAGCATCAAATCCATGCGACACAACTTATTTAGCTTCGTACACTTGCGATATAAGTGATATAGCTTCAAATGCAGGTGAAACAAACGAGTGATCTTCAAATCCAAGCGTAACACATGATTTAACTTCAGATCAATGGGAAATAGAAGATTTACCTTCAAATGCATGCGAAACAAATGGTTTAGCTTCAAATACTTGTGATACACATGATTTAGCTTCAACTGCATGCGAAACAAACGAGTTAGCTTCAAATCCAAGCGAAACACATGATTTAGCTTCAAATCGATGCGAAGTAGGAGATTTACCTTCAAATACATGCGAAACAAATGGTTTAGCTTCAAATACTTGTGATACACATGATTTAGCTTCGGCTGCATGCGAAACAAACGAGTTAGCTTCAAATCCAAGCGAAACACATGATTTAGCTTCAAATCAATGCGAAATAGAAGGCTTAGCATCAAATCCATGCGACACATATTATTTAGCTTCTTATACTTGCGATATAAGTGATATAGCTTCAAATGCAGGCGAAACACACGAGTGATCTTCAAATCCAAGCGTAACACATGATTTAACTTCAAATCAATACGAAGTAGAAGATTTACCTTCAAATCCATGCGAAACAAATGGTTTAGCTTCAAATACTTGTGATACACATGATTTAGCTTCAACTGCATGCGAAACAAACGAGTTAGCTTCAAATCCAAGCGAAACACATGATTTAGCTTCAAATCGATGCGAAGTAGAAGGCTTAGCATCAAATCAATGCGACACAAATTATTTAGCTTCTTATACTTGCGATATAAGCGATAAAGCTTCAAATGCAGGTGAAACAAACGAGTGATCTTCAAATCCAAGCGTAACACATGATTTAACTTCAGATCAATGGGAAATAGAAGATTTACCTTCAAATGCATGCGAAACAAATGGTTTAGCTTCAAATACTTGTGATACACATGATTTAGCTTCAACTGCATGCGAAACAAACGAGTTAGCTTCAAATCCAAGCGAAACACATGATTTAGCTTCAAATCGATGCGAAGTAGGAGATTTACCTTCAAATACATGCGAAACAAATGGTTTAGCTTCAAATACTTGTGATACACATGATTTAGCTTCGGCTGCATGCGAAACAAACGAGTTAGCTTCAAATCCAAGCGAAACACATGATTTAGCTTCAAATCAATGCTAAACAGAAGGCTTAGCATCAAATCCATAGGACACAAATTATTTAGCATCATATACTTGCGATATAAGTGATATAGCTTCAAATGCAGGCGAAACAATCGAGTGATCTTCAAATCCAAGCGTAACACGTGATTTAACTTCAAATCAATGCGAAGTAGAAGGCTTACCATCAAATCCATGCAACACAAATTATTTAGCTTCTTATACTTGCGATATAAGTGATATAGCTTCAAATGCAGGCGAATCACACGAGTTAGCTTCAAGTCCAAGCGAAACACATGATTTAGCTTCAAATCAATGCGAAGTAGAAGGCGTAGCATCAAATCCATGCAACACAAATTATTTAGCTTCTTATACTTGCGATATAAGCGATAAAGCTTCAAATGCAGGTGAAACAAACGAGTGAGCTTAAAATCCAAGCGTAACACATGATTTAGCTTCAAATCAATGCGAAATAGAAGGCTTAGCATCAAATCCATGCGACACAAATTATTTAGCTTCTTATACTTGCGATATAAGTGATATAGCTTCAAATGCAGGCGAAACACACGAGTGATCTTCAAATCCAAGCGTAACACATGATTTAACTTCAAATCAATACGAAGTAGAAGATTTACCTTCAAATCCATGCGAAACAAATGGTTTAGCTTCAAATACTTGTGATACACATGATTTAGCTTGAACTGCATGCGAAACAAACGAGTTAGCTTCAAGTCCAAACGAAACACATGATTTAGCTTCAAATCGATGCGAAGTAGAAGATTTACCTTCAAATACATGCGAAACAAATGGTTTAGCTTCAAATACTTGTGATATATATGATTTAGCTTCAACTGCACCCGAAACAAACGAGTAAGCTTCAAATCCAAGCGAAACACATGATTTAGCTTCAAATCAATGCGAAGTAGAAGGCTTAGCATCAAATCCATGCGACACAATTTATTTAGCTTCGTACACTTGCGATATAAGTGATATAGCTTCAAATGCAGGTGAAACAAACGAGTGATCTTCAAATCCAAGCGTAACACATGATTTAACTTCAGATCAATGGGAAATAGAAGATTTACCTTCAAATGCATGCGAAACAAATGGTTTAGCTTCAAATACTTGTGATACACATGATTTAGCTTCAACTGCATGCGAAACAAACGAGTTAGCTTCAAATCCAAGCGAAACACATGATTTAGCTTCAAATCGATGCGAAGTAGGAGATTTACCTTCAAATACATGCGAAACAAATGGTTTAGCTTCAAATACTTGTGATACACATGATTTAGCTTCGGCTGCATGCGAAACAAACGAGTTAGCTTCAAATCCAAGCGAAACACATGATTTAGCTTCAAATCAATGCGAAATAGAAGGCTTAGCATCAAATCCATGCGACACATATTATTTAGCTTCTTATACTTGCGATATAAGTGATATAGCTTCAAATGCAGGCGAAACACACGAGTGATCTTCAAATCCAAGCGTAACACATGATTTAACTTCAAATCAATACGAAGTAGAAGATTTACCTTCAAATCCATGCGAAACAAATGGTTTAGCTTCAAATACTTGTGATACACATGATTTAGCTTCAACTGCATGCGAAACAAACGAGTTAGCTTCAAATCCAAGCGAAACACATGATTTAGCTTCAAATCGATGCGAAGTAGAAGGCTTAGCATCAAATCAATGCGACACAAATTATTTAGCTTCGTATACTTGCAATATAAGTGATATAGCTTCAAATGCAGGTGAAACAAACCAGTGATCTTCAAATCCAAGCGTAACACTTGATTTAACTTCAAATCAATGGGAAGTAGAAGATTTACCTTCAAATCCATGCGAAACAAATGGTTTAGCTTCAAATACTTGTGATATACATGATTTAGTTTCAGCTGCATGCGAAACAAACGAGTTAGCTTCAAATCCAAGCGAAACACATGATTTAGCTTCAAATCAATGCGAAGTAGAAGGCTTAGCATCAAATCCATGCGACACAAATTATTTAGCTTCGTATACTTGCGATATAAGTGATATAGCTTCAAATGCAGACGAAACAAACGAGTGATCTTCAAATCCAAGCGTAACACATGATTTAACTTCAAATCCATGCGAAACAAATGGTTCAGCTTCAAATACTTGTGATACACATGAATTTGCTTCAGCTGCATGCGAAACAAACGATTTAGCTTCAAATCCAAGCGAAACACATGATTTAACTTCAAATCAATGCGAAGTAGAAGGCTTAACATCAAATCCACGCAACACAAATTATTTAGCTTCTTATACTTGCGATATAAGTGATATAGCTTCAAATGCAGGCGAAACACACGAGTGATCTTCACACCCAAGGGAAACACATTATTTATCTTCAAATCAATGCGAAGTAGAAGATTTACCTTCAAATCCATGCGAAACAAATGGTTTAGCTTCAAATACTTGTGATATACATGATTTAGCTTCGGCTGCATGCGAAACAAACGAGTTAGCTTCAAATCCAAGCGATACACATGATTTAGCTTCAAATCAATGCGAAGTAGAAGGCTTAGCATCAAATCCATGCGACACAAATTATTTAGCTTCTTATACTTGCGATATAAGTGATATAGCTTCAAATGCAGGCGAAACACACGAGTGATCTTCAAATCCAAGCGTAGCACATGATTTAACTTCAAATCAATACGAAGTAGAAGATTTACCTTCAAATCCATGCGAAACAAATGGTTTAGCTTCAAATACTTGTGATACACATGATTTAGCTTCAACTGCATGCGAAACAAACGAGTTAGCTTCAAATCCAAGCGAAACACATGATTTAGCTTCAAATCGATGCGAAGTAGGAGATTTACCTTCAAATCCATGCGAAACAAACGGTTTAGCTTCAAATACTTTTGATATACATGATTTAGCTTCAGCTTCATGCGAAACAAACGAGTTAGCTTCAAATCCAAGCGAAACACATGATTTAGCTTCAAATCAATGTGAAGTAGAAGGCTTAGCATCAAATCCATGCAACACAAATTATTTAGCTTCTTATACTTGCGATATAAGTGATAAAGCTTCAAATGCAGGCGAAACAAACGAGTGAGCTTTAAATCCAAGCGCAACAGATGATTTAACTTCAAATCAATGCGAAGTAGAAGATTTAGGTTCAAATCCATGCGAAACAAATGGTTTTGCTTCAAATACTTGTGATATACATGATTTAGTTTCAACTGCATGCGAAACAAACGAGTTAGCTTCAAATCCAAGCGAAACACATGATTTAACTTCAAATCAATGGGAAGTAGAAGATTTACCTTCAAATCCATGCGAAACGAATGGTTTAGATTCAAATACTTGTGATATACAAGATTTAGCTTCAACTGCATGCGAAACAAACGAGTTAGCTCCAAATCCAAGCGAAACACATGATTTAGCTTCAAATCAATGCGAAATTGAGGGCTTAGCATCAAATCCATGCGACACAAATTATTTAGCTTCGTATACTAGCGATATAAGTGATATAGCTTCAAATGCAGGTGAAACAAACGAGTGATCATCAAATCCAAGCGTAACACTCGATTTAACTTCAAATCAATGGGAAGTAGAAGTTTTACCTACAAATCCATGCGAAACAAATGGTTTAGCTTCAAATTCTTGTGATATACATGATTTTGCTTCAGCTGCATGCGAAACAAACGATTTAGCTTCACACCCACGGGAAACACATGATTTAACTTCAAATCAATGCGAAATAGAAGGCTTAGCATCAAATCCATGCGACACAAATTATTTAGCTTCTTATACTTGCGTTATAAGTGATAAAGCTTCAAATGCAGGTGAAACAAACGAGTGATCTTCAAATCCAAGCGTAACACATGATTTAACAATCAATCAATGCGAAGTAGAAGATTTAGGTTCAAATACATGCGAAACAAATGGTTTAGCTTCAAATACTTGTGATATACATGATTTAGCTTCAACTGCATGCGAAACAAACGAGTTAGCTTCAAATCCAAGCGAAACACATGATTTAGCTTCAAATCAATGCGAAATAAAAGGCTTAGCATCAAATCCATGCGACACAAATTATTTAGCTTCATATACTTGCGATATAAGTGATATAGCTTCAAATGCAGGCGAATCACACGAGTTATCTTCAAATCCAAGCGTAACACATGATTTAACAATCAATCAATGCGAAGTAGAAGATTTAGGTTCAAATACATGCGAAACAAATAGTTTAGCTTCAAATACTTGTGATATACATGATTTAGCTTCAACTGCATGCGAAACAAACGAGTTAGCTTCAAATTCAAACGATACACATGATTTAGCTTCAAATCAATGCAAAGTAGAAGACCTAGCATCAAATCCATACGAAACAAATTATTTAGCTTCATATACTTGCGATATAAGTGATATAGATTCAAATGCAGGCGAAACAAACGAGTGAGCTTTAAATCCAAGCGTAACAGATGATTTAACTTCAAATCAATGGGAAGTAGAAGATTTACCTTCAAATCCATGCGAAACCAATGGTTTAGATTCAAATACTTGTGATATACATGATTTAGCTTCAACAGGCATGCGAAACAAACGAGTTAGCTTCAAATCTAAGCGAAACACATGATTTAGCTTCAAATCGTTGCGAAATAGAAGGCTTAGCATCAAATCCATGCGACACAAATTATTTAGCTTCGTATACTTGCGATATAAGTGATATAGCTTCAGATGCAGGCGAAACAAACGAGTGATCTTCAAATCCAAGCGTAACACATGATTTAACTTCAAATCAATGGGAAGTAGAAGATTTACCTTCAAATCCATGCGAAACAAATGGTTTAGCTTCAAATACTTGCGATATAAGTGATATAGCTTCAAATGCAGGCGAATCACACGAGTTATCTTCAAATCCAAGCGTAACACATGATTTAACAATCAATCAATGCGAAGTAGAAGATTTAGGTTCAAATACATGCGAAACAAATGGTTTAGCTTCAAATACTTGTGATATACATGATTTAGCTTCAACTGCATGCGAAACAAACGAGTTAGCTTCAAATCCAAGCGAAACACATGATTTAGCTTCAAATCAATGCGAAATAAAAGGCTTAGCATCAAATCCATGCGACACAAATTATTTAGCTTCATATACTTGCGATATAAGTGATATAGCTTCAAATGCAGGCGAATCACACGAGTTATCTTCAAATCCAAGCGTAACACATGATTTAACAATCAATCAATGCGAAGTAGAAGATTTAGGTTCAAATACATGCGAAACAAATAGTTTAGCTTCAAATACTTGTGATATACATGATTTAGCTTCAACTGCATGCGAAACAAACGAGTTAGCTTCAAATTCAAACGATACACATGATTTAGCTTCAAATCAATGCAAAGTAGAAGACCTAGCATCAAATCCATACGAAACAAATTATTTAGCTTCATATACTTGCGATATAAGTGATATAGATTCAAATGCAGGCAAAACAAACGAGTGAGCTTTAAATCCAAGCGTAACAGATGTTTTAACTTCAAATCAATGGGAAGTAGAAGATTTACCTTCAAATCCATGCGAAACCAATGGTTTAGATTCAAATACTTGTGATATACATGATTTAGCTTCAACAGGCATGCGAAACAAACGAGTTAGCTTCAAATCTAAGCGAAACACATGATTTAGCTTCAAATCGTTGCGAAATAGAAGGCTTAGCATCAAATCCATGCGACACAAATTATTTAGCTTCGTATACTTGCGATATAAGTGATATAGCTTCAGATGCAGGCGAAACAAACGAGTGATCTTCAAATCCAAGCGTAACACATGATTTAACTTCAAATCAATGGGAAGTAGAAGATTTACCTTCAAATCCATGCGAAACAAATGGTTTAGCTTCAAATACTTGCGATATAAGTGATATAGCTTCAAATGCAGGCGAAACACACGAGTTATCTTCAAATCCAAGCGTAACACATGATTTAACAATCAATCAATGCGAAGTAGAAGATTTAGGTTCAAATACATGCGAAACAAATAGTTTAGCTTCAAATACTTGTGATATACATGATTTAGCTTCAACTGCATGCGAAACAAACGAGTTAGCTTCAAATTCAAACGATACACATGATTTAGCTTCAAATCAATGCAAAGTAGAAGACCTAGCATCAAATCCATACGAAACAAATTATTTAGCTTCATATACTTGCGATATAAGTGATATAGCTTCAAATGCAGGCGAAACAAACGAGTGATCTTCAAATCCAAGCGTAACACATGATTTAACTTCAAATCAATGGGAAGTAGAAGATTTACCTTCAAATCCATGCGAAACCAATGGTTTAGATTCAAATACTTGTGATATACATGATTTAGCTTCAACAGGCATGCGAAACAAACGAGTTAGCTTCAAATCCAAGCGAAACACATGATTTAGCTTCAAATCAATGCAAAATAGAAGGCTTAGCATCAAATCCATGCGACACTAATTATTTAGCGTCGTATACTTGCGATATAAGTGATATAGCTTCAGATGCAGGCGAAACAAACGAGTGATCTTCAAATCCAAGCGTAACACATGATTTAACTTCAAATCAATGGGAAGTAGAAGATTTACCTTCAAATCCATGCGAAACGAATGGTTTAGATTCAAATACTTGTGATATACAAGATTTAGCTTCAACTGCATGCGAAACAAACGAGTTAGCTCCAAATCCAAGCGAAACACATGATTTAGCTTCAAATCAATGCGAAATAGAGGGCTTAGCATCAAATCCATGCGACACAAATTATTTAGCTTCGTATACTAGCGATATAAGTGATATAGCTTCAAATGCAGGTGAAACAAACGAGTGATCTTCAAATCCAAGCGTAACACTCGATTTAACTTCAAATCAATGGGAAGTAGAAGTTTTACCTTCAAATCCATGCGAAACAAATGGTTTAGCTTCAAATTCTTGTGATATACATGATTTTGCTTCAGCTGCATGCGAAACAAACGATTTAGCTTCACACCCACGGGAAACACATGATTTAACTTCAAATCAATGCGAAATAGAAGGCTTAGCATCAAATCCATGCGACACAAATTATTTAGCTTCTTATACTTGCGTTATAAGTGATAAAGCTTCAAATGCAGGTGAAACAAACGAGTGATCTTCAAATCCAAGCGTAACACGTGATTTAACTTCAAATCAATGCGAAGTAGACGATTTAGGTTCAAATACATACGAAACAAATGGTTTAGCTTCAAATACTTGTGATATACATGATTTAGCTTCATCTGCATGCTAAACAAACGAGTTAGCTTCAAATCCAAGCGACACACATGATTTAGCTTCAAATCGTTGCGAAATAGAAGGCTTAGCATCAAATCCATGCGACACAAATTATTTAGCTTCGTATACTTGCGATATAAGTGATATAGATTCAAATGCAGGCGAAACAAACGAGTGATCTTCAAATCCAAGCGTAACACGTGATTTAGCTTCAAATCAATGCGAAGTTGAAGGCTTAGCATCAAATCCATGCGAAACATATGGTTTAGCTTCAAATACTTGCGATGTAAGTGATATAGCTTCAAATGCAGGCGAATCACACGAGTTATCTTCAAATCCAAGCGTAACACATGATTTAACAATCAATCAATGCGAAGTAGAAGATTTAGGTTCAAATACATGCGAAACAAATAGTTTAGCTTCAAATACTTGTGATATACATGATTTAGCTTCAACTGCATGCGAAACAAACGAGTTAGCTTCAAATTCAAACGATACACATGATTTAGCTTCAAATCAATGCAAAGTAGAAGACCTAGCATCAAATCCATACGAAACAAATTATTTAGCTTCATATACTTGCGATATAAGTGATATAGATTCAAATGCAGGCGAAACAAACGAGTGAGCTTTAAATCCAAGCGTAACAGATGATTTAACTTCAAATCAATGCGAAGTAGAAGATTTACCTTCAAATCCATACGAAACGAATGGTTTAGATTCAAATACTTGTGATATACATGATTTAGCTTCAACAGGCATGCGAAACAAACGAGTTAGCTTCAAATCCAAGCGAAACACATGATTTAGCTTCAAATCAATGCAAAATAGAAGGCTTAGCATCAAATCCATGCGACACTAATTATTTAGCTTCGTATACTTGCGATATAAGTGATATAGCTTCAGATGCAGGCGAAACAAACGAGTGATCTTCAAATCCAAGCGTAACACATGATTTAACTTCAAATCAATGGGAAGTAGAAGATTTACCTTCAAATCCATGCGAAACGAATGGTTTAGATTCAAATACTTGTGATATACAAGATTTAGCTTCAACTGCATGCGAAACAAACGAGTTAGCTCCAAATCCAAGCGAAACACATGATTTAGCTTCAAATCAATGCGAAATTGAGGGCTTAGCATCAAATCCATGCGACACAAATTATTTAGCTTCGTATACTAGCGATATAAGTGATATAGCTTCAAATGCAGGTGAAACAAACGAGTGATCATCAAATCCAAGCGTAACACTCGATTTAACTTCAAATCAATGGGAAGTAGAAGTTTTACCTACAAATCCATGCGAAACAAATGGTTTAGCTTCAAATTCTTGTGATATACATGATTTTGCTTCAGCTGCATGCGAAACAAACGATTTAGCTTCACACCCACGGGAAACACATGATTTAACTTCAAATCAATGCGAAATAGAAGGCTTAGCATCAAATCCATGCGACACAAATTATTTAGCTTCTTATACTTGCGTTATAAGTGATAAAGCTTCAAATGCAGGTGAAACAAACGAGTGATCTTCAAATCCAAGCGTAACACGTGATTTAACTTCAAATCAATGCGAAGTAGACGATTTAGGTTCAAATACATGCGAAACAAATGGTTTAGCTTCAAATACTTGTGATATACATGATTTAGCTTCATCTGCATGCTAAACAAACGAGTTAGCTTCAAATCCAAGCGAAACACATGATTTAGCTTCAAATCAATGCCAAGAAGAAGGCTTAGCATCAAATCCATGCAACACAAATTATTTAGCTTCTTATACTTGCGATATAAGTGATAAAGCTTCAGATGCAGGCGAAACAAACGAGCGAGCTTTAAATCCAAGCGTAACACATGATTTAACTTCAAATCAATGCGAAGTAGAAGATTTAGGTTCAAATACATGCGAAACAAATAGTTTAGCTTCAAATACTTGTGATATACATGATTTTGCTTCAGCTGAATGCGAAACAAACGATTTAGCTTCACACCCAACGGAAACACATGATATAGCTTCAAATCAATGCGAAATAGAAGGCTTAGCATCAAATCCATGCGACACAAATTATTTAGCTTCGTATACTTGCGATATAAGTGATATAGCTTCAAATGCAGGCGAAACAAACGAGTGATCTTCAAATCCAAGCGTAACACGTGATTTAACTTCAAATCAATGCGAAGTAGAAGATTTAGGTTCAAATACATGCGAAACAAATGGTTTAGCTTCAAATACTTGTGATATACATGATTTAGCTTCAACTGCATGCGAAACAAACGAGTTACCTTCAAATCCAAGCGAAACAAATGATTTAGTTTCAAATCAATGCGAAATAGAAGACTTAGCATCAAATCCATGCGAAACAAATTATTTAGCTTCATATACTTGCGATATAAGTGATATAGATTCAAATGCAGGCGAAACAAACGAGTGATCTTCAAATCCAAGCGAAACAAGTGATTTAACTTCCAATCAATGCGAAGTAGACGATTTAGGTTCAAATACATGCGAAACAAATGGTTTAGCTTCAAATACTTGTGATATACATGATTTTGCTTCAGCTGAATGCGAAACAAACGATTTAGCTTCACACCCAAGGGAAACATATGATTTAAATTCAAATCAATACGAAGTAGAAGGCTTAGCATCAAATCCATGCAACACAAATTATTTAGCTTCTTATACTTGCAATATAAGTGATAAAGGTTCAAATGTAGGCGAAATAAACGAGCAAGCTTTAAATCCAAGCGTAACACATGATTTAACTTCAAATCAATGCGAAGTAGAAGATTTACCTTCAAATCCATACAAAACGAATGGTTTAGATTCAAATACTTGTGATATACATGATTTAGCTTCAACAGGCATGCGAAACAAACGAGTTAGCTTCAAATCCAAGCGAAACACATGATTTAGCTTCAAATCAATGCAAAGTAGAAGACCTAGCATCAAATCCATACGAAACAAATTATTTAGCTTCATATACTTGCGATATAAGTGATATAGATTCAAATGCAGGCGAAACAAACGAGTGAGCTTTAAATCCAAGCGTAACAGATGATTTAACTTCAAATCAATGGGATGTAGAAGATTTACCTTCAAATCCATGCGAAACCAATGGTTTAGATTCAAATACTTGTGATATACATGATTTAGCTTCAACAGGCATGCGAAACAAACGAGTTAGCTTCAAATCTAAGCGAAACACATGATTTAGCTTCAAATCGTTGCGAAATAGAAGGCTTAGCATCAAATCCATGCGACACAAATTATTTAGCTTCGTATACTTGCGATATAAGTGATATAGCTTCAGATGCAGGCGAAACAAACGAGTGATCTTCAAATCCAAGCGTAACACATGATTTAACTTCAAATCAATGGGAAGTAGAAGATTTACCTTCAAATCCATGCGAAACAAATGGTTTAGCTTCAAATACTTGCGATATAAGTGATATAGCTTCAAATGCAGGCGAAACACACGAGTTATCTTCAAATCCAAGCGTAACACATGATTTAACAATCAATCAATGCGAAGTAGAAGATTTAGGTTCAAATACATGCGAAACAAATAGTTTAGCTTCAAATACTTGTGATATACATGATTTAGCTTCAACTGCATGCGAAACAAACGAGTTAGCTTCAAATTCAAACGATACACATGATTTAGCTTCAAATCAATGCAAAGTAGAAGACCTAGCATCAAATCCATACGAAACAAATTATTTAGCTTCATATACTTGCGATATAAGTGATATAGATTCAAATGCAGGCGAAACAAACGAGTGAGCTTTAAATCCAAGCGTAACAGATGATTTAACTTCAAATCAATGGGAAGTAGAAGATTTACCTTCAAATCCATGCGAAACCAATGGTTTAGATTCAAATACTTGTGATATACATGATTTAGCTTCAACAGGCATGCGAAACAAACGAGTTAGCTTCAAATCCAAGCGAAACACATGATTTAGCTTCAAATCAATGCAAAATAGAAGGCTTAGCATCAAATCCATGCGACACTAATTATTTAGCGTCGTATACTTGCGATATAAGTGATATAGCTTCAGATGCAGGCGAAACAAACGAGTGATCTTCAAATCCAAGCGTAACACATGATTTAACTTCAAATCAATGGGAAGTAGAAGATTTACCTTCAAATCCATGCGAAACGAATGGTTTAGATTCAAATACTTGTGATATACAAGATTTAGCTTCAACTGCATGCGAAACAAACGAGTTAGCTCCAAATCCAAGCGAAACACATGATTTACCTTCAAATCAATGCGAAATAGAGGGCTTAGCATCAAATCCATGCGACACAAATTATTTAGCTTCGTATACTAGCGATATAAGTGATATAGCTTCAAATGCAGGTGAAACAAACGAGTGATCATCAAATCCAAGCGTAACACTCGATTTAACTTCAAATCAATGGGAAGTAGAAGTTTTACCTACAAATCCATGCGAAACAAATGGTTTAGCTTCAAATTCTTGTGATATACATGATTTTGCTTCAGCTGCATGCGAAACAAACGATTTAGCTTCACACCCACGGGAAACACATGATTTAACTTCAAATCAATGCGAAATAGAAGGCTTAGCATCAAATCCATGCGACACAAATTATTTAGCTTCTTATACTTGCGTTATAAGTGATAAAGCTTCAAATGCAGGTGAAACAAACGAGTGATCTTCAAATCCAAGCGTAACACGTGATTTAACTTCAAATCAATGCGAAGTAGACGATTTAGGTTCAAATACATGCGAAACAAATGGTTTAGCTTCAAATACTTGTGATATACATGATTTAGCTTCATCTGCATGCTAAACAAACGAGTTAGCTTCAAATCCAAGCGAAACACATGATTTAGCTTCAAATCAATGCCAAGAAGAAGGCTTAGCATCAAATCCATGCAACACAAATTATTTAGCTTCGTATACTTGCGATATAAGTGATATAGCTTCAAATGCAGGCGAAACAAACGAGTGATCTTCAAATCCAAGCGTAACACGTGATTTAACTTCAAATCAATGCGAAGTAGAAGATTTAGGTTCAAATACATGCGAAACAAATGGTTTAGCTTCAAATACTTGTGATATACATGATTTAGCTTCAACTGCATGCGAAACAAACGAGTTACCTTCAAATCCAAGCGAAACAAATGATTTAGTTTCAAATCAATGCGAAATAGAAGACTTAGCATCAAATCCATGCGAAACAAATTATTTAGCTTCATATACTTGCGATATAAGTGATATAGATTCAAATGCAGGCGAAACAAACGAGTGATCTTCAAATCCAAGCGAAACAAGTGATTTAACTTCCAATCAATGCGAAGTAGACGATTTAGGTTCAAATACATGCGAAACAAATGGTTTAGCTTCAAATACTTGTGATATACATGATTTTGCTTCAGCTGAATGCGAAACAAACGATTTAGCTTCACACCCAAGGGAAACATATGATTTAAATTCAAATCAATACGAAGTAGAAGGCTTAGCATCAAATCCATGCAACACAAATTATTTAGCTTCTTATACTTGCAATATAAGTGATAAAGGTTCAAATGTAGGCGAAATAAACGAGCAAGCTTAAATCCAAGCGTAACACATGATTTAACTTCAAATCAATGCGAAGTAGAAGATTTACCTTCAAATCCATACAAAACGAATGGTTTAGATTCAAATACTTGTGATATACATGATTTAGCTTCAACAGGCATGCGAAACAAACGAGTTAGCTTCAAATCCAAGCGAAACACATGATTTAGCTTCAAATCAATGCAAAGTAGAAGACCTAGCATCAAATCCATACGAAACAAATTATTTAGCTTCATATACTTGCGATATAAGTGATATAGATTCAAATGCAGGCGAAACAAACGAGTGAGCTTTAAATCCAAGCGTAACAGATGATTTAACTTCAAATCAATGGGAAGTAGAAGATTTACCTTCAAATCCATGCGAAACCAATGGTTTAGATTCAAATACTTGTGATATACATGATTTAGCTTCAACAGGCATGCGAAACAAACGAGTTAGCTTCAAATCTAAGCGAAACACATGATTTAGCTTCAAATCGTTGCGAAATAGAAGGCTTAGCATCAAATCCATGCGACACAAATTATTTAGCTTCGTATACTTGCGATATAAGTGATATAGCTTCAGATGCAGGCGAAACAAACGAGTGATCTTCAAATCCAAGCGTAACACATGATTTAACTTCAAATCAATGGGAAGTAGAAGATTTACCTTCAAATCCATGCGAAACAAATGGTTTAGCTTCAAATACTTGCGATATAAGTGATATAGCTTCAAATGCAGGCGAAACACACGAGTTATCTTCAAATCCAAGCGTAACACATGATTTAACAATCAATCAATGCGAAGTAGAAGATTTAGGTTCAAATACATGCGAAACAAATAGTTTAGCTTCAAATACTTGTGATATACATGATTTAGCTTCAACTGCATGCGAAACAAACGAGTTAGCTTCAAATTCAAACGATACACATGATTTAGCTTCAAATCAATGCAAAGTAGAAGACCTAGCATCAAATCCATACGAAACAAATTATTTAGCTTCATATACTTGCGATATAAGTGATATAGATTCAAATGCAGGCGAAACAAACGAGTGAGCTTTAAATCCAAGCGTAACAGATGATTTAACTTCAAATCAATGGGAAGTAGAAGATTTACCTTCAAATCCATGCGAAACCAATGGTTTAGATTCAAATACTTGTGATATACATGATTTAGCTTCAACAGGCATGCGAAACAAACGAGTTAGCTTCAAATCAAGCGAAACACATGATTTAGCTTCAAATCAATGCAAAATAGAAGGCTTAGCATCAAATCCATGCGACACTAATTATTTAGCGTCGTATACTTGCGATATAAGTGATATAGCTTCAGATGCAGGCGAAACAAACGAGTGATCTTCAAATCCAAGCGTAACACATGATTTAACTTCAAATCAATGGGAAGTAGAAGATTTACCTTCAAATCCATGCGAAACGAATGGTTTAGATTCAAATACTTGTGATATACAAGATTTAGCTTCAACTGCATGCGAAACAAACGAGTTAGCTCCAAATCCAAGCGAAACACATGATTTAGCTTCAAATCAATGCGAAATAGAGGGCTTAGCATCAAATCCATGCGACACAAATTATTTAGCTTCGTATACTAGCGATATAAGTGATATAGCTTCAAATGCAGGTGAAACAAACGAGTGATCTTCAAATCCAAGCGTAACACTCGATTTAACATCAAATCAATGGGAAGTAGAAGTTTTACCTTCAAATCCATGCGAAACAAATGGTTTAGCTTCAAATTCTTGTGATATACATGATTTTGCTTCAGCTGCATGCGAAACAAACGATTTAGCTTCACACCCACGGGAAACACATGATTTAACTTCAAATCAATGCGAAATATAAGGCTTAGCATCAAATCCATGCGACACAAATTATTTAGCTTCTTATACTTGCGTTATAAGTGATAAAGCTTCAAATGCAGGTGAAACAAACGAGTGATCTTCAAATCCAAGCGTAACACGTGATTTAACTTCAAATCAATGCGAAGTAGACGATTTAGGTTCAAATACATACGAAACAAATGGTTTAGCTTCAAATACTTGTGATATACATGATTTAGCTTCATCTGCATGCTAAACAAACGAGTTAGCTTCAAATCCAAGCGAAACACATGATTTAGCTTCAAATCAATGCCAAGAAGAAGGCTTAGCATCAAATCCATGCAACACAAATTATTTAGCTTCTTATACTTGCGATATAAGTGATAAAGCTTCAGATGCAGGCGAAACAAACGAGCGAGCTTTAAATCCAAGCGTAACACATGATTTAACTTCAAATCAATGCGAAGTAGAAGATTTAGGTTCAAATACATGCGAAACAAATAGTTTAGCTTCAAATACTTGTGATATACATGATTTTGCTTCAGCTGAATGCGAAACAAACGATTTAGCTTCACACCCAAGGGAAACACATGATTTAGCTTCAAATCAATGCGAAATAGAAGGCTTAGCATCAAATCCATGCGACACAAATTATTTAGCTTCGTATACTTGCGATATAAGTGATATAGCTTCAAATGCAGGCGAAACAAACGAGTGATCTTCAAATCCAAGCGTAACACGTGATTTAACTTCAAATCAATGCGAAGTAGAAGATTTAGGTTCAAATACATGCGAAACAAATGGTTTAGCTTCAAATACTTGTGATATACATGATTTAGCTTCAACTTCATGCGAAACAAACGAGTTAGCTTCAAATCCAAGCGAAACAAATGATTTAGCTTCAAATCAATGCGAAATAGAAGACTTAGCATCAAATCCATGCGAAACAAATTATTTAGCTTCATATACTTGCGATATAAGTGATATAGATTCAAATGCAGGCGAAACAAACGAGTGATCTTCAAATCCAAGCGTAACAAGTGATTTAACTTCCAATCAATGCGAAGTAGACGATTTAGGTTCAAATACATGCGAAACAAATGGTTTAGCTTCAAATACTTATGATATACATGATTTTGCTTCAGCTGAATGCGAAACAAACGATTTAGCTTCACACCCAAGGGAAACATATGATTTAAATTCAAATCAATACGAAGTAGAAGGCTTAGCATCAAATCCATGCAACACAAATTATTTAGCTTCTTATACTTGCGATATAAGTGATAAAGGTTCAAATGTAGGCGAAATAAACGAGCAAGCTTTAAATCCAAGCGTAACACATGATTTAACTTCAAATCAATGCGAAGTAGAAGATTTACCTTCAAATCCATACAAAACGAATGGTTTAGATTCAAATACTTGTGATATACATGATTTAGCTTCAACAGGCATGCGAAACAAACGAGTTAGCTTCAAATCCAAGCGAAACACATGATTTAGCTTCAAATCGTTGCGAAATAGAAGGCTTAGCATCAAATCCATGCGACACAAATTATTTAGCTTCGTATACTTGCGATATAAGTGATATAGATTCAAATGCAGGCGAAACAAACGAGTGATCTTCAAATCCAAGCGTAACACGTGATTTAGCTTCAAATCAATGCGAAGTTGAAGGCTTAGCATCAAATCCATGCGAAACAAATGGTTTAGCTTCAAATACTTGCGATGTAAGTGATATAGCTTCAAATGCAGGCGAATCACACGAGTTATCTTCAAATCCAAGCGTAACACATGATTTAACAATCAATCAATGCGAAGTAGAAGATTTAGGTTCAAATACATGCGAAACAAATAGTTTAGCTTCAAATACTTGTGATATACATGATTTAGCTTCAACTGCATGCGAAACAAACGAGTTAGCTTCAAATTCAAACGATACACATGATTTAGCTTCAAATCAATGCAAAGTAGAAGACCTAGCATCAAATCCATACGAAACAAATTATTTAGCTTCATATACTTGCGATATAAGTGATATAGATTCAAATGCAGGCGAAACAAACGAGTGAGCTTTAAATCCAAGCGTAACAGATGATTTAACTTCAAATCAATGCGAAGTAGAAGATTTACCTTCAAATCCATACGAAACGAATGGTTTAGATTCAAATACTTGTGATATACATGATTTAGCTTCAACAGGCATGCGAAACAAACGAGTTAGCTTCAAATCCAAGCGAAACACATGATTTAGCTTCAAATCAATGCAAAATAGAAGGCTTAGCATCAAATCCATGCGACACTAATTATTTAGCTTCGTATACTTGCGATATAAGTGATATAGCTTCAGATGCAGGCGAAACAAACGAGTGATCTTCAAATCCAAGCGTAACACATGATTTAACTTCAAATCAATGGGAAGTAGAAGATTTACCTTCAAATCCATGCGAAACGAATGGTTTAGATTCAAATACTTGTGATATACAAGATTTAGCTTCAACTGCATGCGAAACAAACGAGTTAGCTCCAAATCCAAGCGAAACACATGATTTAGCTTCAAATCAATGCGAAATGGAGGGCTTAGCATCAAATCCATGCGACACAAATTATTTAGCTTCGTATACTAGCGATATAAGTGATATAGCTTCAAATGCAGGTGAAACAAACGAGTGATCATCAAATCCAAGCGTAACACTCGATTTAACTTCAAATCAATGGGAAGTAGAAGTTTTACCTACAAATCCATGCGAAACAAATGGTTTAGCTTCAAATTCTTGTGATATACATGATTTTGCTTCAGCTGCATGCGAAACAAACGATTTAGCTTCACACCCACGGGAAACACATGATTTAACTTCAAATCAATGCGAAATAGAAGGCTTAGCATCAAATCCATGCGACACAAATTATTTAGCTTCTTATACTTGCGTTATAAGTGATAAAGCTTCAAATGCAGGTGAAACAAACGAGTGATCTTCAAATCCAAGCGTAACACGTGATTTAACTTCAAATCAATGCGAAGTAGACGATTTAGGTTCAAATACATGCGAAACAAATGGTTTAGCTTCAAATACTTGTGATATACATGATTTAGCTTCATCTGCATGCTAAACAAACGAGTTAGCTTCAAATCCAAGCGAAACACATGATTTAGCTTCAAATCAATGCCAAGAAGAAGGCTTAGCATCAAATCCATGCAACACAAATTATTTAGCTTCTTATACTTGCGATATAAGTGATAAAGCTTCAGATGCAGGCGAAACAAACGAGCGAGCTTTAAATCCAAGCGTAACACATGATTTAACTTCAAATCAATGCGAAGTAGAAGATTTAGGTTCAAATACATGCGAAACAAATAGTTTAGCTTCAAATACTTGTGATATACATGATTTTGCTTCAGCTGAATGCGAAACAAACGATTTAGCTTCACACCCAACGGAAACACATGATATAGCTTCAAATCAATGCGAAATAGAAGGCTTAGCATCAAATCCATGCGACACAAATTATTTAGCTTCGTATACTTGCGATATAAGTGATATAGCTTCAAATGCAGGCGAAACAAACGAGTGATCTTCAAATCCAAGCGTAACACGTGATTTAACTTCAAATCAATGCGAAGTAGAAGATTTAGGTTCAAATACATGCGAAACAAATGGTTTAGCTTCAAATACTTGTGATATACATGATTTAGCTTCAACTGCATGCGAAACAAACGAGTTACCTTCAAATCCAAGCGAAACAAATGATTTAGTTTCAAATCAATGCGAAATAGAAGACTTAGCATCAAATCCATGCGAAACAAATTATTTAGCTTCATATACTTGCGATATAAGTGATACAGATTCAAATGCAGGCGAAACAAACGAGTGATCTTCAAATCCAAGCGAAACAAGTGATTTAACTTCCAATCAATGCGAAGTAGACGATTTAGGTTCAAATACATGCGAAACAAATGGTTTAGCTTCAAATACTTGTGATATACATGATTTTGCTTCAGCTGAATGCGAAACAAACGATTTAGCTTCACACCCAAGGGAAACATATGATTTAAATTCAAATCAATACGAAGTAGAAGGCTTAGCATCAAATCCATGCAACACAAATTATTTAGCTTCTTATACTTGCAATATAAGTGATAAAGGTTCAAATGTAGGCGAAATAAACGAGCAAGCTTTAAATCCAAGCGTAACACATGATTTAACTTCAAATCAATGCGAAGTAGAAGATTTACCTTCAAATCCATACAAAACGAATGGTTTAGATTCAAATACTTGTGATATACATGATTTAGCTTCAGCTGCATGCGAAACAAACGGGTTAGCTTCAAATCCAAGCGAAACACATGATTTAGCTTCAAATCAATGCGAAGTTGAAGGCTTAGCTTCAAATCCATGCGAAACAAATGGTTTAGCTTCAAATACTTGCGATATAAGTGATATAGCTTCAAATGCAGGCGAAACACACGAGTTATCTTCAAATCCAAGCGTAACACATGATTTAACAATCAATCAATGCGAAGTAGAAGATTTAGGTTCAAATACATGCGAAACAAATAGTTTAGCTTCAAATACTTGTGATATACATGATTTAGCTTCAACTGCATGCGAAACAAACGAGTTAGCTTCAAATTCAAGCGAAACACATGATTTAGCTTCAAATCAATGCAAAGTAGAAGACCTAGCATCAAATCCATACGAAACAAATTATTTAGCTTCATATACTTGCGATATAAGTGATATAGATTCAAATGCAGGCGAAACAAACGAGTGAGCTTTAAATCCAAGCGTAACAGATGATTTAACTTCAAATCAATGGGAAGTAGAAGATGTACCTTCAAATCCATGCGAAACGAATGGTTTAGATTCAAATACTTGTGATATACATGATTTAGCTTCAACAGGCATGCGAAACAAACGAGTTAGCTCCAAATCCAAGCGAAACACATGATTTAGCTACAAATCAATGCGAAATAGAGGGCTTAGCATCAAATCCATGCGACACAAATTATTTAGCTTCGTATACTAGCGATATAAGTGATATAGCTGCAAATGCAGGTGAAACAAACGAGTGATCTTCAAATCCAAGCGTAACACTCGATTTAACTTCAAATCAATGGGAAGTAGAAGTTTTACCTTCAAATCCATGCGAAACAAATGGTTTAGCTTCAAATTCTTGTGATATACATGATTTTGCTTCAGCTGCATGCGAAACAAACGATTTAGCTTCACACCCACGGGAAACACATGATTTAACTTCAAATCAATGCGAAATAGAAGGCTTAGCATCAAATCCATGCGACACAAATTATTTAGCTTCTTATACTTGCGTTATAAGTGATAAAGCTTCAAATGCAGGTGAAACAAACGAGTGATCTTCAAATCCAAGCGTAACACGTGATTTAACTTCAAATCAATGCGAAGTAGACGATTTAGGTTCAAATACATGCGAAACAAATGGTTTAGCTTCAAATACTTGTGATATACATGATTTTGCTTCAGCTGAATGCGAAACAAACGATTTAGATTAACACCCAAGGGAAACAGATGATTTAAATTCAAATCAATACGAAGTAGAAGGCTTAGCATCAAATCCGTGCACCACAAATTATTTAGCTTCTTATACTTGCGATATAAGTGATAAAGCTTCAAATGCAGGCGAAACAAACGAGCGAGCTTTAAATCCAAGCGTAACACATGATTTAACTTCAAATCAATGCGAAGTAGAAGATTTAGGTTCAAATACATGCGAAACAAATAGTTTAGCTTCAAATACTTGTGATATACATGATTTAGCTTCAACAGGCATGCGAAACAAACGAGTTAGCTTCAAATCCAAGCGAAACACATGATTTAGCTTCAAATCGTTGCGAAATAGAAGGCTTAGCATCAAATCCATGCGACACAAATTATTTAGCTTCGTATACTTGCGATATAAGTGATATAGCTTCAGATGCAGGCGAAACAAACGAGTGATCTTCAAATCCAAGCGTAACACATGATTTAACTTCAAATCAATGGGAAGTAGAAGATTTACCTTCAAATCCATGCGAAACGAATGGTTTAGATTCAAATACTTGTGATATACATGATTTAGCTTCAACAGGCATGCGAAACAAACGAGTTAGCTTCAAATCCAAGCGTAACACATGATTTAACAATCAATCAATGCGAAGTAGAAGATTTACTTTCAAATCCATGCGAAACAAATAGTTTAGTTTCAAATACTTGTGATATACATGATTTTGCTTCAGCTGCATGCGAAACAAACGATTTAGCTTCACACCCACGGGAAACACATGATTTAAGTTCAAATCAATCCGAAGTAGAAGGCTTAGCATCAAATCCATGCAACACAAATTATTTAGCTTCTTATACTTGCGATATAAGTGATAAAGCTTCAAATGCAGTCGAAACAAACGAGTGAGCTTTAAATCCAAGCGTAACACATGATTTAACTTCAAATCAATGCGAAGTAGAAGATTTACCTTCACATCCATGCGAAACAAATGGTTTAGCTTCAAATTCTTGTGATATACATGATTTTGCTTCAGCTGCATGCGAAACAAACGATTTAGCTTCACACCCACGGGAAACACATGATTTAACTTCAAATCAATGCGAAATAGAAGGCTTAGCATCAAATCCATGCGACACAAATTATTTAGCTTCTTATACTTGCGTTATAAGTGATAAAGCTTCAAATGCAGGTGAAACAAACAAGTGATCTTCAAATCCAAGCGTAACACGTGATTTAACTTCAAATCAATGCGAAGTAGACGATTTAGGTTCAAATACATGCGAAACAAATGGTTTAGCTTCAAATACTTGTGATATACATGATTTAGCTTCATCTGCATGCTAAACAAACGAGTTAGCTTCAAATCCAAGCGAAACACATGATTTAGCTTCAAATCAATGCCAAGAAGAAGGCTTAGCATCAAATCCACGCAACACAAATTATTTAGCTTCTTATACTTGCGATATAAGTGATAAAGCTTCAGATGCAGGCGAAACAAACGAGCGAGCTTTAAATCCAAGCGTAACACATGATTTAACTTCAAATCAATGCGAAGTAGAAGATTTAGGTTCAAATACATGCGAAACAAATGGTTTAGCTTCAAATACTTGTGATATACATGATTTAGCTTCAACTGCATGCGAAACAAACGAGTTAGCTTCAAATCCAAGCGAAACAAATGATTTAGCTTCAAATCAATGCGAAGTAGAAGATTTAGGTTCAAATACATGCGAAACAAATGGTTTAGCTTCAAATACTTGTGATATACATGATTTAGCTTCAACTGCATGCGAAACAAACGAGTTAGCTTCAAATCCAAGCGAAACAAATGATTTAGCTTCAAATCAATGCGAAATAGAAGACTTAGCATCAAATCCATGCGAAACAAATTATTTAGCTTCATATACTTGCGATATAAGTGATATAGATTCAAATGCAGGCGAAACAAACGAGTGATCTTCAAATCCAAGCGTAACAAGTGATTTAACTTCCAATCAATGCGAAGTAGACGATTTAGGTTCAAATACATGCGAAACAAATGGTTTAGCTTCAAATACTTGTGATATACATGATTTTGCTTCAGCTGAATGCGAAACAAACGATTTAGCTTCACACCCAAGGGAAACATATGATTTAAATTCAAATCAATACGAAGTAGAAGGCTTAGCATCAAATCCATGCAACACAAATTATTTAGCTTCTTATACTTGCGATATAAGTGATAAAGGTTCAAATGTAGGCGAAATAAACGAGCAAGCTTTAAATCCAAGCGTAACCCATGATTTAACTTCAAATCAATGCGAAGTAGAAGATTTACCTTCAAATCCATACAAAACGAATGGTTTAGATTCAAATACTTGTGATATACATGATTTAGCTTCAACAGGCATGCGAAACAAACGAGTTAGCTTCAAATCCAAGCGAAACACATGATTTAGCTTCAAATCGTTGCGAAATAGAAGGCTTAGCATCAAATCCATGCGACACAAATTATTTAGCTTCGTATACTTGCGATATAAGTGATATAGATTCAAATGCAGGCGAAACAAACGAGTGATCTTCAAAGCCAAGCGTAACACGTGATTTAACTTCAAATCAATGCGAAGTAGAAGATTTAGGTTCAAATCCATGCGAAACAAATGGTTTAGCTTCAAATACTTGTGATATACATGATTTAGCTTCAGCTGCATGCGAAACAAACGGGTTAGCTTCAAATCCAAGCGAAACACATGATTTAGCTTCAAATCAATGCGAAGTTGAAGGCTTAGCTTCAAATCCATGCGAAACAAATGGTTTAGCTTCAAATACTTGCGATATAAGTGATATAGCTTCAAATGCAGGCGAAACACACGAGTTATCTTCAAATCCAAGCGTAACACATGATTTAACAATCAATCAATGCGAAGTAGAAGATTTAGGTTCAAATACATGCGAAACAAATAGTTTAGCTTCAAATACTTGTGATATACATGATTTAGCTTCAACTGCATGCGAAACAAACGAGTTAGCTTCAAATTCAAGCGAAACACATGATTTAGCTTCAAATCAATGCAAAGTAGAAGACCTAGCATCAAATCCATACGAAACAAATTATTTAGCTTCATATACTTGCGATATAAGTGATATAGATTCAAATGCAGGCGAAACAAACGAGTGAGCTTTAAATCCAAGCGTAACAGATGATTTAACTTCAAATCAATGGGAAGTAGAAGATTTACCTTCAAATCCATGCGAAACGAATGGTTTAGATTCAAATACTTGTGATATACATGATTTAGCTTCAACAGGCATGCGAAACAAACGAGTTAGCTTCAAATCCAAGCGAAACACATGATTTAGCTTCAAATCAATGCAAAATAGAAGGCTTAGCATCAAATCCATGCGACACTAATTATTTAGCTTCGTATACTTGCGATATAAGTGATATAGCTTCAGATGCAGGTGAAACAAACGAGTGATCTTCAAATCCAAGCGTAACACATGATTTAACTTCAAATCAATGGGAAGTAGAAGATTTACCTTCAAATCCATGCGAAACGAATGGTTTAGATTCAAATACTTGTGATATACAAGATTTAGCTTCAACTGCATGCGAAACAAACGAGTTAGCTCCAAATCCAAGCGAAACACATGATTTAGCTACAAATCAATGCGAAATAGAGGGCTTAGCATCAAATCCATGCGACACAAATTATTTAGCTTCGTATACTAGCGATATATGTGATATAGCTGCAAATGCAGGTGAAACAAACGAGTGATCTTCAAATCCAAGCGTAACACGTGATTTAACTTCAAATCAATGCGAAGTAGACGATTTAGGTTCAAATACATGCGAAACAAATGGTTTAGCTTCAAATACTTGTGATATACATGATTTTGCTTCAGCTGAATGCGGAACAAACGATTTAGATTCACACCCAAGGGAAACAGATGATTTAAATTCAAATCAATACGAAGTAGAAGGCTTAGCATCAAATCCGTGCACCACAAATTATTTAGCTTCTTATACTTGCGATATAGGTGATAAAGCTTCAAATGCAGGCGAAACAAACGAGCGAGCTTTAAATCCAAGCGTAACACATGAATTAACTGCAAATCAATGCGAAGTAGAAGATTTAGGTTCAAATACATGCGAAACAAATAGTTTAGCTTCAAATACTTGTGATATACATGATTTAGCTTCAACAGGCATGCGAAACAAACGAGTTAGCTTCAAATCCAAGCGAAACACATGATTTAGCTTCAAATCGTTGCGAAATAGAAGGCTTAGCATCAAATCCATGCGACACAAATTATTTAGCTTCGTATACTTGCGATATAAGTGATATAGCTTCAGATGCAGGCGAAACAAACGAGTTAGCTTCAAATCCAAGCGTAACACATGATTTAACAATCAATCAATGCGAAGTAGAAGATTTACCTTCAAATCCATGCGAAACAAATAGTTCAGCTTCAAATACTTGTGATATACATGATTTTGCTTCAGCTGCATGCGAAACAAACGATTTAGCTTCACACCCACGGGAAACACATGGTTTATGTTCAAATCAATCCGAAGTAGAAGGCTTAGCATCAAATCCATGCAACACAAATTATTTAGCTTCTTATACTTGCGATATAAGTGATAAAGCTTCAAATGCAGTCGAAACAAACGAGTGAGCTTTAAATCCAAGCGTAACACATGATTTAACTTCAAATCAATGCGAAGTAGAAGATTTACCTTCAAATCCATGCGAAACAAATGGTTTAGCTTCAAATACTTGTGATATACATGATTTAGCTTCAACTGCATGCGAAACAAACGAGTTAGCTTCAAATCCAAGCGAAACACATGATTTAGCTTCAAATCAATGCGAAATAAAAGGCTTAGCATCAAATCCATGCGACACAAATTATTTAGCTTCATATATTTGCGATATAAGTGATATAGATTCAAATGCAGGCGAAACAAACGAGTGATCTTCAAATCCAAGCGTAACACGTGATTTAACTTCAAATCAATGCGAAGTAGAAGATTTAGGTTCAAATCCATGCGAAACAAATGGTTTAGCTTCAAATACTTGTGATATACATGATTTAGCTTCAGCTGCATGCGAAACAAACGGGTTAGCTTCAAATCCAAGCGAAACACATGATTTAGCTTCAAATCAATGCGAAGTTGAAGGCTTAGCATCAAATCCATGCGAAACAAATGGTTTAGCTTCAAATACTTGCGATATAAGTGATATAGCTTCAAATGCAGGCGAAACACACGAGTTATCTTCAAATCCAAGCGTAACACATGATTTAACAATCAATCAATGCGAAGTAGAAGATTTAGGTTCAAATACATGCGAAACAAATAGTTTAGCTTCAAATACTTGTGATATACATGATTTAGCTTCAACTGCATGCGAAACAAACGAGTTAGCTTCAAATTCAAGCGAAACACATGATTTAGCTTCAAATCAATGCAAAGTAGAAGACCTAGCATCAAATCCATACGAAACAAATTATTTAGCTTCATATACTTGCGATATAAGTGATATAGATTCAAATGCAGGCGAAACAAACGAGTGAGCTTTAAATCCAAGCGTAACAGATGATTTAACTTCAAATCAATGGGAAGTAGAAGATTTACCTTCAAATCCATGCGAAACGAATGGTTTAGATTCAAATACTTGTGATATACATGATTTAGCTTCAACAGGCATGCGAAACAAACGAGTTAGCTTCAAATCCAAGCGATACACATGATTTAGCTTCAAATCAATGCAAAATAGAAGGCTTAGCATCAAATCCATGCGACACTAATTATTTAGCTTCGTATACTTGCGATATAAGTGATATAGCTTCAGATGCAGGTGAAACAAACGAGTGATCTTCAAATCCAAGCGTAACACTCGATTTAACTTCAAATCAATGGGAAGTAGAAGTTTTACCTTCAAATCCATGCGAAACAAATGGTTTAGCTTCAAATTCTTGTGATATACATGATTTTGCTTCAGCTGCATGCGAAACAAACGATTTAGCTTCACACCCACTGGAAACACATGATTTAACTTCAAATCAATGCGAAATAGAAGGCTTAGCATCAAATCCATGCGACACAAATTATTTAGCTTCTTATACTTGCGTTATAAGTGATAAAGCTTCAAATGCAGGTGAAACAAACGAGTGATCTTCAAATCCAAGCGTAACACGTGATTTAACAATCAATCAATGCGAAGTAGAAGATTTAGGTTCAAATACATGCGAAACAAATAGTTTAGCTTCAAATACTTGTGATATACATGATTTAGCTTCAACTGCATGCGAAACAAACGAGTTAGCTTCAAATTCAAGCGAAACACATGATTTAGCTTCAAATCAATGCAAAGTAGAAGACCTAGCATCAAATCCATACGAAACAAATTATTTAGCTTCATATACTTGCGATATAAGTGATATAGATTCAAATGCAGGCGAAACAAACGAGTGAGCTTTAAATCCAAGCGTAACAGATGATTTAACTTCAAATCAATGGGAAGTAGAAGATTTACCTTCAAATCCATGCGAAACGAATGGTTTAGATTCAAATACTTGTGATATACATGATTTAGCTTCAACAGGCATGCGAAACAAACGAGTTAGCTTCAAATCCAAGCGAAACACATGATTTAGCTTCAAATCAATGCAAAATAGAAGGCTTAGCATCAAATCCATGCGACACTAATTATTTAGCTTCGTATACTTGCGATATAAGTGATATAGCTTCAGATGCAGGTGAAACAAACGAGTGATCTTCAAATCCAAGCGTAACAGATGATTTAACTTCAAATCAATGGGAAGTAGAAGATTTACCTTCAAATCCATGCGAAACGAATGGTTTATATTCAAATACTTGTGATATACAAGATTTAGCTTCAACTGCATGCGAAACAAACGAGTTAGCTCCAAATCCAAGCGAAACACATGATTTAGCTTCAAATCAATGCGAAATAGAGGGCTTAGCATCAAATCCATGCGACACAAATTATTTAGCTTCGTATACTAGCGATATAAGTGATATAGCTTCAAATGCAGGTGAAACAAACGAGTGATCTTCAAATCCAAGCGTAACACTCGATTTAACTTCAAATCAATGGGAAGTAGAAGTTTTACCTTCAAATCCATGCGAAACAAATGGTTTAGCTTCAAATTCTTGTGATATACATGATTTTGCTTCAGCTGCATGCGAAACAAACGATTTAGCTTCACACCCACGGGAAACACATGATTTAACTTCAAATCAATGCGAAATAGAAGGCTTAGCATCAAATCCATGCGACACAAATTATTTAGCTTCTTATACTTGCGATATAAGTGTTAAAGCTTCAAATGCAGGTGAAACAAACGAGTGATCTTCAAATCCAAGCGTAACACGTGATTTAACTTCAAATCAATGCGAAGTAGACGATTTAGGTTCAAATACATGCGAAACAAATGGTTTAGCTTCAAATACTTGTGATATACATGATTTTGCTTCAGCTGAATGCGAAACAAACGATTTAGATTCACACCCAAGGGAAACAAATGATTTAAATTCAAATCAATACGAAGTAGAAGGCTTAGCATCAAATCCGTGCACCACAAATTATTTAGCTTCTTGTACTTGCGATATAAGTGATAAAGCTTCAAATGCAGGCGAAACAAACGAGCGAGCTTTAAATCCAAGCGTAACACATGATTTAACTTCAAATCAATGCGAAGTAGAAAATTTAGGTTCAAATACATGCGAAACAAATAGTTTAGCTTCAAATACTTGTGATATACATGATTTAGCTTCATCTGCATGCTAAACAAACGAGTTAGCTTCAAATCCAAGCGAAACACATGATGTAGCTTCAAATCAATGCCAAGAAGAAGGCTTAGCATCAAATCCATGCAACACAAATTATTTAGCTTCTTATACTTGCGATATAAGTGATAAAGCTTCAGATGCAGGCGAAACAAACGAGCGAGCTTTAAATCCAAGCGTAACACATGATTTAACTTCACATCAATGCGAAGTAGAAGATTTAGGTTCAAATACATGCGAAACAAATAGTTTAGCTTCAAATACTTGTGATATAAATGATTTATCTTCAACTGCATGCGAAACAAACGAGTTAGCTTCAGATCCAAGCGAAACACATGATTTAGCTTCAAATCAATACGAAGTAGAAGGCTTAGCATCAAATCCGTGCACCACAAATTATTTAGTTTCTTATACTTGCGATATAAGTGATAAAGCTTCAAATGCAGGCGAAACAAACGAGCGAGCTTTAAATCCAAGCGTAACACATGATTTAACTTCAAATCAATGCGAAGTAGAAAATTTAGGTTCAAATACATGCGAAACAAATAGTTTAGCTTCAAATACTTGTGATATACATGATTTAGCTTCATCTGCATGCTAAACAAACGAGTTAGCTTCAAATCCAAGCGAAACACATGATTTAGCTTCAAATCAATGCCAAGAAGAAGGCTTAGCATCAAATCCATGCAGCACAAATTATTTAGCTTCTTATACTTGCGATATAAGTGATAAAGCTTCAGATGAAGGCGAAACAAACGAGCGAGCTTTAAATCCAAGCGTAACACATGATTTAACTTCAAATCAATGCGAAGTAGAAGATTTAGGTTCAAATACATGCGAAACAAATAGTTTAGCTTCAAATACTTGTGATATAAATGATTTATCTTCAACTGCATGCGAAACAAACGAGTTAGCTTCAAATCCAAGCGAAACACATGATTTAGCTTCAAATCGTTGCGAAATAGAAGGCTTAGCATCAAATCCATGCGACACAAATTATTTAGCTTCGTATACTTGCGATATAAGTGATATAGATTCAAATGCAGGCGAAACAAACGAGTGATCTTCAAATCCAAGCGTAACACGTGATTTAGCTTCAAATCAATGCGAAGTTGAAGGCTTAGCATCAAATCCATGCGAAACATATGGTTTAGCTTCAAATACTTGCGATGTAAGTGATATAGCTTCAAATGCAGGCGAATCACACGAGTTATCTTCAAATCCAAGCGTAACACATGATTTAACAATCAATCAATGCGAAGTAGAAGATTTAGGTTCAAATACATGCGAAACAAATAGTTTAGCTTCAAATACTTGTGATATACATGATTTAGCTTCAACTGCATGCGAAACAAACGAGTTAGCTTCAAATTCAAACGATACACATGATTTAGCTTCAAATCAATGCAAAGTAGAAGACCTAGCATCAAATCCATACGAAACAAATTATTTAGCTTCATATACTTGCGATATAAGTGATATAGATTCAAATGCAGGCGAAACAAACGAGTGAGCTTTAAATCCAAGCGTAACAGATGATTTAACTTCAAATCAATGCGAAGTAGAAGATTTACCTTCAAATCCATACGAAACGAATGGTTTAGATTCAAATACTTGTGATATACATGATTTAGCTTCAACAGGCATGCGAAACAAACGAGTTAGCTTCAAATCCAAGCGAAACACATGATTTAGCTTCAAATCAATGCAAAATAGAAGGCTTAGCATCAAATCCATGCGACACTAATTATTTAGCTTCGTATACTTGCGATATAAGTGATATAGCTTCAGATGCAGGCGAAACAAACGAGTGATCTTCAAATCCAAGCGTAACACATGATTTAACTTCAAATCAATGGGAAGTAGAAGATTTACCTTCAAATCCATGCGAAACGAATGGTTTAGATTCAAATACTTGTGATATACAAGATTTAGCTTCAACTGCATGCGAAACAAACGAGTTAGCTCCAAATCCAAGCGAAACACATGATTTAGCTTCAAATCAATGCGAAATTGAGGGCTTAGCATCAAATCCATGCGACACAAATTATTTAGCTTCGTATACTAGCGATATAAGTGATATAGCTTCAAATGCAGGTGAAACAAACGAGTGATCATCAAATCCAAGCGTAACACTCGATTTAACTTCAAATCAATGGGAAGTAGAAGTTTTACCTACAAATCCATGCGAAACAAATGGTTTAGCTTCAAATTCTTGTGATATACATGATTTTGCTTCAGCTGCATGCGAAACAAACGATTTAGCTTCACACCCACGGGAAACACATGATTTAACTTCAAATCAATGCGAAATAGAAGGCTTAGCATCAAATCCATGCGACACAAATTATTTAGCTTCTTATACTTGCGTTATAAGTGATAAAGCTTCAAATGCAGGTGAAACAAACGAGTGATCTTCAAATCCAAGCGTAACACGTGATTTAACTTCAAATCAATGCGAAGTAGACGATTTAGGTTCAAATACATGCGAAACAAATGGTTTAGCTTCAAATACTTGTGATATACATGATTTAGCTTCATCTGCATGCTAAACAAACGAGTTAGCTTCAAATCCAAGCGAAACACATGATTTAGCTTCAAATCAATGCCAAGAAGAAGGCTTAGCATCAAATCCATGCAACACAAATTATTTAGCTTCTTATACTTGCGATATAAGTGATAAAGCTTCAGATGCAGGCGAAACAAACGAGCGAGCTTTAAATCCAAGCGTAACACATGATTTAACTTCAAATCAATGCGAAGTAGAAGATTTAGGTTCAAATACATGCGAAACAAATAGTTTAGCTTCAAATACTTGTGATATACATGATTTTGCTTCAGCTGAATGCGAAACAAACGATTTAGCTTCACACCCAACGGAAACACATGATATAGCTTCAAATCAATGCGAAATAGAAGGCTTAGCATCAAATCCATGCGACACAAATTATTTAGCTTCGTATACTTGCGATATAAGTGATATAGCTTCAAATGCAGGCGAAACAAACGAGTGATCTTCAAATCCAAGCGTAACACGTGATTTAACTTCAAATCAATGCGAAGTAGAAGATTTAGGTTCAAATACATGCGAAACAAATGGTTTAGCTTCAAATACTTGTGATATACATGATTTAGCTTCAACTGCATGCGAAACAAACGAGTTACCTTCAAATCCAAGCGAAACAAATGATTTAGTTTCAAATCAATGCGAAATAGAAGACTTAGCATCAAATCCATGCGAAACAAATTATTTAGCTTCATATACTTGCGATATAAGTGATATAGATTCAAATGCAGGCGAAACAAACGAGTGATCTTCAAATCCAAGCGAAACAAGTGATTTAACTTCCAATCAATGCGAAGTAGACGATTTAGGTTCAAATACATGCGAAACAAATGGTTTAGCTTCAAATACTTGTGATATACATGATTTTGCTTCAGCTGAATGCGAAACAAACGATTTAGCTTCACACCCAAGGGAAACATATGATTTAAATTCAAATCAATACGAAGTAGAAGGCTTAGCATCAAATCCATGCAACACAAATTATTTAGCTTCTTATACTTGCAATATAAGTGATAAAGGTTCAAATGTAGGCGAAATAAACGAGCAAGCTTTAAATCCAAGCGTAACACATGATTTAACTTCAAATCAATGCGAAGTAGAAGATTTACCTTCAAATCCATACAAAACGAATGGTTTAGATTCAAATACTTGTGATATACATGATTTAGCTTCAACAGGCATGCGAAACAAACGAGTTAGCTTCAAATCCAAGCGAAACACATGATTTAGCTTCAAATCAATGCAAAGTAGAAGACCTAGCATCAAATCCATACGAAACAAATTATTTAGCTTCATATACTTGCGATATAAGTGATATAGATTCAAATGCAGGCGAAACAAACGAGTGAGCTTTAAATCCAAGCGTAACAGATGATTTAACTTCAAATCAATGGGATGTAGAAGATTTACCTTCAAATCCATGCGAAACCAATGGTTTAGATTCAAATACTTGTGATATACATGATTTAGCTTCAACAGGCATGCGAAACAAACGAGTTAGCTTCAAATCTAAGCGAAACACATGATTTAGCTTCAAATCGTTGCGAAATAGAAGGCTTAGCATCAAATCCATGCGACACAAATTATTTAGCTTCGTATACTTGCGATATAAGTGATATAGCTTCAGATGCAGGCGAAACAAACGAGTGATCTTCAAATCCAAGCGTAACACATGATTTAACTTCAAATCAATGGAAGTAGAAGATTTACCTTCAAATCCATGCGAAACAAATGGTTTAGCTTCAAATACTTGCGATATAAGTGATATAGCTTCAAATGCAGGCGAAACACACGAGTTATCTTCAAATCCAAGCGTAACACATGATTTAACAATCAATCAATGCGAAGTAGAAGATTTAGGTTCAAATACATGCGAAACAAATAGTTTAGCTTCAAATACTTGTGATATACATGATTTAGCTTCAACTGCATGCGAAACAAACGAGTTAGCTTCAAATTCAAACGATACACATGATTTAGCTTCAAATCAATGCAAAGTAGAAGACCTAGCATCAAATCCATACGAAACAAATTATTTAGCTTCATATACTTGCGATATAAGTGATATAGATTCAAATGCAGGCGAAACAAACGAGTGAGCTTTAAATCCAAGCGTAACAGATGATTTAACTTCAAATCAATGGGAAGTAGAAGATTTACCTTCAAATCCATGCGAAACCAATGGTTTAGATTCAAATACTTGTGATATACATGATTTAGCTTCAACAGGCATGCGAAACAAACGAGTTAGCTTCAAATCCAAGCGAAACACATGATTTAGCTTCAAATCAATGCAAAATAGAAGGCTTAGCATCAAATCCATGCGACACTAATTATTTAGCGTCGTATACTTGCGATATAAGTGATATAGCTTCAGATGCAGGCGAAACAAACGAGTGATCTTCAAATCCAAGCGTAACACATGATTTAACTTCAAATCAATGGGAAGTAGAAGATTTACCTTCAAATCCATGCGAAACGAATGGTTTAGATTCAAATACTTGTGATATACAAGATTTAGCTTCAACTGCATGCGAAACAAACGAGTTAGCTCCAAATCCAAGCGAAACACATGATTTACCTTCAAATCAATGCGAAATAGAGGGCTTAGCATCAAATCCATGCGACACAAATTATTTAGCTTCGTATACTAGCGATATAAGTGATATAGCTTCAAATGCAGGTGAAACAAACGAGTGATCATCAAATCCAAGCGTAACACTCGATTTAACTTCAAATCAATGGGAAGTAGAAGTTTTACCTACAAATCCATGCGAAACAAATGGTTTAGCTTCAAATTCTTGTGATATACATGATTTTGCTTCAGCTGCATGCGAAACAAACGATTTAGCTTCACACCCACGGGAAACACATGATTTAACTTCAAATCAATGCGAAATAGAAGGCTTAGCATCAAATCCATGCGACACAAATTATTTAGCTTCTTATACTTGCGTTATAAGTGATAAAGCTTCAAATGCAGGTGAAACAAACGAGTGATCTTCAAATCCAAGCGTAACACGTGATTTAACTTCAAATCAATGCGAAGTAGACGATTTAGGTTCAAATACATGCGAAACAAATGGTTTAGCTTCAAATACTTGTGATATACATGATTTAGCTTCATCTGCATGCTAAACAAACGAGTTAGCTTCAAATCCAAGCGAAACACATGATTTAGCTTCAAATCAATGCCAAGAAGAAGGCTTAGCATCAAATCCATGCAACACAAATTATTTAGCTTCGTATACTTGCGATATAAGTGATATAGCTTCAAATGCAGGCGAAACAAACGAGTGATCTTCAAATCCAAGCGTAACACGTGATTTAACTTCAAATCAATGCGAAGTAGAAGATTTAGGTTCAAATACATGCGAAACAAATGGTTTAGCTTCAAATACTTGTGATATACATGATTTAGCTTCAACTGCATGCGAAACAAACGAGTTACCTTCAAATCCAAGCGAAACAAATGATTTAGTTTCAAATCAATGCGAAATAGAAGACTTAGCATCAAATCCATGCGAAACAAATTATTTAGCTTCATATACTTGCGATATAAGTGATATAGATTCAAATGCAGGCGAAACAAACGAGTGATCTTCAAATCCAAGCGAAACAAGTGATTTAACTTCCAATCAATGCGAAGTAGACGATTTAGGTTCAAATACATGCGAAACAAATGGTTTAGCTTCAAATACTTGTGATATACATGATTTTGCTTCAGCTGAATGCGAAACAAACGATTTAGCTTCACACCCAAGGGAAACATATGATTTAAATTCAAATCAATACGAAGTAGAAGGCTTAGCATCAAATCCATGCAACACAAATTATTTAGCTTCTTATACTTGCAATATAAGTGATAAAGGTTCAAATGTAGGCGAAATAAACGAGCAAGCTTTAAATCCAAGCGTAACACATGATTTAACTTCAAATCAATGCGAAGTAGAAGATTTACCTTCAAATCCATACAAAACGAATGGTTTAGATTCAAATACTTGTGATATACATGATTTAGCTTCAACAGGCATGCGAAACAAACGAGTTAGCTTCAAATCCAAGCGAAACACATGATTTAGCTTCAAATCAATGCAAAGTAGAAGACCTAGCATCAAATCCATACGAAACAAATTATTTAGCTTCATATACTTGCGATATAAGTGATATAGATTCAAATGCAGGCGAAACAAACGAGTGAGCTTTAAATCCAAGCGTAACAGATGATTTAACTTCAAATCAATGGGATGTAGAAGATTTACCTTCAAATCCATGCGAAACCAATGGTTTAGATTCAAATACTTGTGATATACATGATTTAGCTTCAACAGGCATGCGAAACAAACGAGTTAGCTTCAAATCTAAGCGAAACACATGATTTAGCTTCAAATCGTTGCGAAATAGAAGGCTTAGCATCAAATCCATGCGACACAAATTATTTAGCTTCGTATACTTGCGATATAAGTGATATAGCTTCAGATGCAGGCGAAACAAACGAGTGATCTTCAAATCCAAGCGTAACACATGATTTAACTTCAAATCAATGGGAAGTAGAAGATTTACCTTCAAATCCATGCGAAACAAATGGTTTAGCTTCAAATACTTGCGATATAAGTGATATAGCTTCAAATGCAGGCGAAACACACGAGTTATCTTCAAATCCAAGCGTAACACATGATTTAACAATCAATCAATGCGAAGTAGAAGATTTAGGTTCAAATACATGCGAAACAAATAGTTTAGCTTCAAATACTTGTGATATACATGATTTAGCTTCAACTGCATGCGAAACAAACGAGTTAGCTTCAAATTCAAACGATACACATGATTTAGCTTCAAATCAATGCAAAGTAGAAGACCTAGCATCAAATCCATACGAAACAAATTATTTAGCTTCATATACTTGCGATATAAGTGATATAGATTCAAATGCAGGCGAAACAAACGAGTGAGCTTTAAATCCAAGCGTAACAGATGATTTAACTTCAAATCAATGGGAAGTAGAAGATTTACCTTCAAATCCATGCGAAACCAATGGTTTAGATTCAAATACTTGTGATATACATGATTTAGCTTCAACAGGCATGCGAAACAAACGAGTTAGCTTCAAATCCAAGCGAAACACATGATTTAGCTTCAAATCAATGCAAAATAGAAGGCTTAGCATCAAATCCATGCGACACTAATTATTTAGCGTCGTATACTTGCGATATAAGTGATATAGCTTCAGATGCAGGCGAAACAAACGAGTGATCTTCAAATCCAAGCGTAACACATGATTTAACTTCAAATCAATGGGAAGTAGAAGATTTACCTTCAAATCCATGCGAAACGAATGGTTTAGATTCAAATACTTGTGATATACAAGATTTAGCTTCAACTGCATGCGAAACAAACGAGTTAGCTCCAAATCCAAGCGAAACACATGATTTACCTTCAAATCAATGCGAAATAGAGGGCTTAGCATCAAATCCATGCGACACAAATTATTTAGCTTCGTATACTAGCGATATAAGTGATATAGCTTCAAATGCAGGTGAAACAAACGAGTGATCATCAAATCCAAGCGTAACACTCGATTTAACTTCAAATCAATGGGAAGTAGAAGTTTTACCTACAAATCCATGCGAAACAAATGGTTTAGCTTCAAATTCTTGTGATATACATGATTTTGCTTCAGCTGCATGCGAAACAAACGATTTAGCTTCACACCCACGGGAAACACATGATTTAACTTCAAATCAATGCGAAATAGAAGGCTTAGCATCAAATCCATGCGACACAAATTATTTAGCTTCTTATACTTGCGTTATAAGTGATAAAGCTTCAAATGCAGGTGAAACAAACGAGTGATCTTCAAATCCAAGCGTAACACGTGATTTAACTTCAAATCAATGCGAAGTAGACGATTTAGGTTCAAATACATGCGAAACAAATGGTTTAGCTTCAAATACTTGTGATATACATGATTTAGCTTCATCTGCATGCTAAACAAACGAGTTAGCTTCAAATCCAAGCGAAACACATGATTTAGCTTCAAATCAATGCCAAGAAGAAGGCTTAGCATCAAATCCATGCAACACAAATTATTTAGCTTCGTATACTTGCGATATAAGTGATATAGCTTCAAATGCAGGCGAAACAAACGAGTGATCTTCAAATCCAAGCGTAACACGTGATTTAACTTCAAATCAATGCGAAGTAGAAGATTTAGGTTCAAATACATGCGAAACAAATGGTTTAGCTTCAAATACTTGTGATATACATGATTTAGCTTCAACTGCATGCGAAACAAACGAGTTACCTTCAAATCCAAGCGAAACAAATGATTTAGTTTCAAATCAATGCGAAATAGAAGACTTAGCATCAAATCCATGCGAAACAAATTATTTAGCTTCATATACTTGCGATATAAGTGATATAGATTCAAATGCAGGCGAAACAAACGAGTGATCTTCAAATCCAAGCGAAACAAGTGATTTAACTTCCAATCAATGCGAAGTAGACGATTTAGGTTCAAATACATGCGAAACAAATGGTTTAGCTTCAAATACTTGTGATATACATGATTTTGCTTCAGCTGAATGCGAAACAAACGATTTAGCTTCACACCCAAGGGAAACATATGATTTAAATTCAAATCAATACGAAGTAGAAGGCTTAGCATCAAATCCATGCAACACAAATTATTTAGCTTCTTATACTTGCAATATAAGTGATAAAGGTTCAAATGTAGGCGAAATAAACGAGCAAGCTTTAAATCCAAGCGTAACACATGATTTAACTTCAAATCAATGCGAAGTAGAAGATTTACCTTCAAATCCATACAAAACGAATGGTTTAGATTCAAATACTTGTGATATACATGATTTAGCTTCAACAGGCATGCGAAACAAACGAGTTAGCTTCAAATCCAAGCGAAGCACATGATTTAGCTTCAAATCAATGCAAAGTAGAAGACCTAGCATCAAATCCATACGAAACAAATTATTTAGCTTCATATACTTGCGATATAAGTGATATAGATTCAAATGCAGGCGAAACAAACGAGTGAGCTTTAAATCCAAGCGTAACAGATGATTTAACTTCAAATCAATGGGAAGTAGAAGATTTACCTTCAAATCCATGCGAAACCAATGGTTTAGATTCAAATACTTGTGATATACATGATTTAGCTTCAACAGGCATGCGAAACAAACGAGTTAGCTTCAAATCTAAGCGAAACACATGATTTAGCTTCAAATCGTTGCGAAATAGAAGGCTTAGCATCAAATCCATGCGACACAAATTATTTAGCTTCGTATACTTGCGATATAAGTGATATAGCTTCAGATGCAGGCGAAACAAACGAGTGATCTTCAAATCCAAGCGTAACACATGATTTAACTTCAAATCAATGGGAAGTAGAAGATTTACCTTCAAATCCATGCGAAACAAATGGTTTAGCTTCAAATACTTGCGATATAAGTGATATAGCTTCAAATGCAGGCGAAACACACGAGTTATCTTCAAATCCAAGCGTAACACATGATTTAACAATCAATCAATGCGAAGTAGAAGATTTAGGTTCAAATACATGCGAAACAAATAGTTTAGCTTCAAATACTTGTGATATACATGATTTAGCTTCAACTGCATGCGAAACAAACGAGTTAGCTTCAAATTCAAACGATACACATGATTTAGCTTCAAATCAATGCAAAGTAGAAGACCTAGCATCAAATCCATACGAAACAAATTATTTAGCTTCATATACTTGCGATATAAGTGATATAGATTCAAATGCAGGCGAAACAAACGAGTGAGCTTTAAATCCAAGCGTAACAGATGATTTAACTTCAAATCAATGGGAAGTAGAAGATTTACCTTCAAATCCATGCGAAACCAATGGTTTAGATTCAAATACTTGTGATATACATGATTTAGCTTCAACAGGCATGCGAAACAAACGAGTTAGCTTCAAATCCAAGCGAAACACATGATTTAGCTTCAAATCAATGCAAAATAGAAGGCTTAGCATCAAATCCATGCGACACTAATTATTTAGCGTCGTATACTTGCGATATAAGTGATATAGCTTCAGATGCAGGCGAAACAAACGAGTGATCTTCAAATCCAAGCGTAACACATGATTTAACTTCAAATCAATGGGAAGTAGAAGATTTACCTTCAAATCCATGCGAAACGAATGGTTTAGATTCAAATACTTGTGATATACAAGATTTAGCTTCAACTGCATGCGAAACAAACGAGTTAGCTCCAAATCCAAGCGAAACACATGATTTAGCTTCAAATCAATGCGAAATAGAGGGCTTAGCATCAAATCCATGCGACACAAATTATTTAGCTTCGTATACTAGCGATATAAGTGATATAGCTTCAAATGCAGGTGAAACAAACGAGTGATCTTCAAATCCAAGCGTAACACTCGATTTAACTTCAAATCAATGGGAAGTAGAAGTTTTACCTTCAAATCCATGCGAAACAAATGGTTTAGCTTCAAATTCTTGTGATATACATGATTTTGCTTCAGCTGCATGCGAAACAAACGATTTAGCTTCACACCCACGGGAAACACATGATTTAACTTCAAATCAATGCGAAATATAAGGCTTAGCATCAAATCCATGCGACACAAATTATTTAGCTTCTTATACTTGCGTTATAAGTGATAAAGCTTCAAATGCAGGTGAAACAAACGAGTGATCTTCAAATCCAAGCGTAACACGTGATTTAACTTCAAATCAATGCGAAGTAGACGATTTAGGTTCAAATACATACGAAACAAATGGTTTAGCTTCAAATACTTGTGATATACATGATTTAGCTTCATCTGCATGCTAAACAAACGAGTTAGCTTCAAATCCAAGCGAAACACATGATTTAGCTTCAAATCAATGCCAAGAAGAAGGCTTAGCATCAAATCCATGCAACACAAATTATTTAGCTTCTTATACTTGCGATATAAGTGATAAAGCTTCAGATGCAGGCGAAACAAACGAGCGAGCTTTAAATCCAAGCGTAACACATGATTTAACTTCAAATCAATGCGAAGTAGAAGATTTAGGTTCAAATACATGCGAAACAAATAGTTTAGCTTCAAATACTTGTGATATACATGATTTTGCTTCAGCTGAATGCGAAACAAACGATTTAGCTTCACACCCAAGGGAAACACATGATTTAGCTTCAAATCAATGCGAAATAGAAGGCTTAGCATCAAATCCATGCGACACAAATTATTTAGCTTCGTATACTTGCGATATAAGTGATATAGCTTCAAATGCAGGCGAAACAAACGAGTGATCTTCAAATCCAAGCGTAACACGTGATTTAACTTCAAATCAATGCGAAGTAGAAGATTTAGGTTCAAATACATGCGAAACAAATGGTTTAGCTTCAAATACTTGTGATATACATGATTTAGCTTCAACTTCATGCGAAACAAACGAGTTAGCTTCAAATCCAAGCGAAACAAATGATTTAGCTTCAAATCAATGCGAAATAGAAGACTTAGCATCAAATCCATGCGAAACAAATTATTTAGCTTCATATACTTGCGATATAAGTGATATAGATTCAAATGCAGGCGAAACAAACGAGTGATCTTCAAATCCAAGCGTAACAAGTGATTTAACTTCCAATCAATGCGAAGTAGACGATTTAGGTTCAAATACATGCGAAACAAATGGTTTAGCTTCAAATACTTATGATATACATGATTTTGCTTCAGCTGAATGCGAAACAAACGATTTAGCTTCACACCCAAGGGAAACATATGATTTAAATTCAAATCAATACGAAGTAGAAGGCTTAGCATCAAATCCATGCAACACAAATTATTTAGCTTCTTATACTTGCGATATAAGTGATAAAGGTTCAAATGTAGGCGAAATAAACGAGCAAGCTTTAAATCCAAGCGTAACACATGATTTAACTTCAAATCAATGCGAAGTAGAAGATTTACCTTCAAATCCATACAAAACGAATGGTTTAGATTCAAATACTTGTGATATACATGATTTAGCTTCAACAGGCATGCGAAACAAACGAGTTAGCTTCAAATCCAAGCGAAACACATGATTTAGCTTCAAATCGTTGCGAAATAGAAGGCTTAGCATCAAATCCATGCGACACAAATTATTTAGCTTCGTATACTTGCGATATAAGTGATATAGATTCAAATGCAGGCGAAACAAACGAGTGATCTTCAAATCCAAGCGTAACACGTGATTTAGCTTCAAATCAATGCGAAGTTGAAGGCTTAGCATCAAATCCATGCGAAACAAATGGTTTAGCTTCAAATACTTGCGATGTAAGTGATATAGCTTCAAATGCAGGCGAATCACACGAGTTATCTTCAAATCCAAGCGTAACACATGATTTAACAATCAATCAATGCGAAGTAGAAGATTTAGGTTCAAATACATGCGAAACAAATAGTTTAGCTTCAAATACTTGTGATATACATGATTTAGCTTCAACTGCATGCGAAACAAACGAGTTAGCTTCAAATTCAAACGATACACATGATTTAGCTTCAAATCAATGCAAAGTAGAAGACCTAGCATCAAATCCATACGAAACAAATTATTTAGCTTCATATACTTGCGATATAAGTGATATAGATTCAAATGCAGGCGAAACAAACGAGTGAGCTTTAAATCCAAGCGTAACAGATGATTTAACTTCAAATCAATGCGAAGTAGAAGATTTACCTTCAAATCCATACGAAACGAATGGTTTAGATTCAAATACTTGTGATATACATGATTTAGCTTCAACAGGCATGCGAAACAAACGAGTTAGCTTCAAATCCAAGCGAAACACATGATTTAGCTTCAAATCAATGCAAAATAGAAGGCTTAGCATCAAATCCATGCGACACTAATTATTTAGCTTCGTATACTTGCGATATAAGTGATATAGCTTCAGATGCAGGCGAAACAAACGAGTGATCTTCAAATCCAAGCGTAACACATGATTTAACTTCAAATCAATGGGAAGTAGAAGATTTACCTTCAAATCCATGCGAAACGAATGGTTTAGATTCAAATACTTGTGATATACAAGATTTAGCTTCAACTGCATGCGAAACAAACGAGTTAGCTCCAAATCCAAGCGAAACACATGATTTAGCTTCAAATCAATGCGAAATGGAGGGCTTAGCATCAAATCCATGCGACACAAATTATTTAGCTTCGTATACTAGCGATATAAGTGATATAGCTTCAAATGCAGGTGAAACAAACGAGTGATCATCAAATCCAAGCGTAACACTCGATTTAACTTCAAATCAATGGGAAGTAGAAGTTTTACCTACAAATCCATGCGAAACAAATGGTTTAGCTTCAAATTCTTGTGATATACATGATTTTGCTTCAGCTGCATGCGAAACAAACGATTTAGCTTCACACCCACGGGAAACACATGATTTAACTTCAAATCAATGCGAAATAGAAGGCTTAGCATCAAATCCATGCGACACAAATTATTTAGCTTCTTATACTTGCGTTATAAGTGATAAAGCTTCAAATGCAGGTGAAACAAACGAGTGATCTTCAAATCCAAGCGTAACACGTGATTTAACTTCAAATCAATGCGAAGTAGACGATTTAGGTTCAAATACATGCGAAACAAATGGTTTAGCTTCAAATACTTGTGATATACATGATTTAGCTTCATCTGCATGCTAAACAAACGAGTTAGCTTCAAATCCAAGCGAAACACATGATTTAGCTTCAAATCAATGCCAAGAAGAAGGCTTAGCATCAAATCCATGCAACACAAATTATTTAGCTTCTTATACTTGCGATATAAGTGATAAAGCTTCAGATGCAGGCGAAACAAACGAGCGAGCTTTAAATCCAAGCGTAACACATGATTTAACTTCAAATCAATGCGAAGTAGAAGATTTAGGTTCAAATACATGCGAAACAAATAGTTTAGCTTCAAATACTTGTGATATACATGATTTTGCTTCAGCTGAATGCGAAACAAACGATTTAGCTTCACACCCAACGGAAACACATGATATAGCTTCAAATCAATGCGAAATAGAAGGCTTAGCATCAAATCCATGCGACACAAATTATTTAGCTTCGTATACTTGCGATATAAGTGATATAGCTTCAAATGCAGGCGAAACAAACGAGTGATCTTCAAATCCAAGCGTAACACGTGATTTAACTTCAAATCAATGCGAAGTAGAAGATTTAGGTTCAAATACATGCGAAACAAATGGTTTAGCTTCAAATACTTGTGATATACATGATTTAGCTTCAACTGCATGCGAAACAAACGAGTTACCTTCAAATCCAAGCGAAACAAATGATTTAGTTTCAAATCAATGCGAAATAGAAGACTTAGCATCAAATCCATGCGAAACAAATTATTTAGCTTCATATACTTGCGATATAAGTGATACAGATTCAAATGCAGGCGAAACAAACGAGTGATCTTCAAATCCAAGCGAAACAAGTGATTTAACTTCCAATCAATGCGAAGTAGACGATTTAGGTTCAAATACATGCGAAACAAATGGTTTAGCTTCAAATACTTGTGATATACATGATTTTGCTTCAGCTGAATGCGAAACAAACGATTTAGCTTCACACCCAAGGGAAACATATGATTTAAATTCAAATCAATACGAAGTAGAAGGCTTAGCATCAAATCCATGCAACACAAATTATTTAGCTTCTTATACTTGCAATATAAGTGATAAAGGTTCAAATGTAGGCGAAATAAACGAGCAAGCTTTAAATCCAAGCGTAACACATGATTTAACTTCAAATCAATGCGAAGTAGAAGATTTACCTTCAAATCCATACAAAACGAATGGTTTAGATTCAAATACTTGTGATATACATGATTTAGCTTCAGCTGCATGCGAAACAAACGGGTTAGCTTCAAATCCAAGCGAAACACATGATTTAGCTTCAAATCAATGCGAAGTTGAAGGCTTAGCTTCAAATCCATGCGAAACAAATGGTTTAGCTTCAAATACTTGCGATATAAGTGATATAGCTTCAAATGCAGGCGAAACACACGAGTTATCTTCAAATCCAAGCGTAACACATGATTTAACAATCAATCAATGCGAAGTAGAAGATTTAGGTTCAAATACATGCGAAACAAATAGTTTAGCTTCAAATACTTGTGATATACATGATTTAGCTTCAACTGCATGCGAAACAAACGAGTTAGCTTCAAATTCAAGCGAAACACATGATTTAGCTTCAAATCAATGCAAAGTAGAAGACCTAGCATCAAATCCATACGAAACAAATTATTTAGCTTCATATACTTGCGATATAAGTGATATAGATTCAAATGCAGGCGAAACAAACGAGTGAGCTTTAAATCCAAGCGTAACAGATGATTTAACTTCAAATCAATGGGAAGTAGAAGATGTACCTTCAAATCCATGCGAAACGAATGGTTTAGATTCAAATACTTGTGATATACATGATTTAGCTTCAACAGGCATGCGAAACAAACGAGTTAGCTCCAAATCCAAGCGAAACACATGATTTAGCTACAAATCAATGCGAAATAGAGGGCTTAGCATCAAATCCATGCGACACAAATTATTTAGCTTCGTATACTAGCGATATAAGTGATATAGCTGCAAATGCAGGTGAAACAAACGAGTGATCTTCAAATCCAAGCGTAACACTCGATTTAACTTCAAATCAATGGGAAGTAGAAGTTTTACCTTCAAATCCATGCGAAACAAATGGTTTAGCTTCAAATTCTTGTGATATACATGATTTTGCTTCAGCTGCATGCGAAACAAACGATTTAGCTTCACACCCACGGGAAACACATGATTTAACTTCAAATCAATGCGAAATAGAAGGCTTAGCATCAAATCCATGCGACACAAATTATTTAGCTTCTTATACTTGCGTTATAAGTGATAAAGCTTCAAATGCAGGTGAAACAAACGAGTGATCTTCAAATCCAAGCGTAACACGTGATTTAACTTCAAATCAATGCGAAGTAGACGATTTAGGTTCAAATACATGCGAAACAAATGGTTTAGCTTCAAATACTTGTGATATACATGATTTTGCTTCAGCTGAATGCGAAACAAACGATTTAGATTAACACCCAAGGGAAACAGATGATTTAAATTCAAATCAATACGAAGTAGAAGGCTTAGCATCAAATCCGTGCACCACAAATTATTTAGCTTCTTATACTTGCGATATAAGTGATAAAGCTTCAAATGCAGGCGAAACAAACGAGCGAGCTTTAAATCCAAGCGTAACACATGATTTAACTTCAAATCAATGCGAAGTAGAAGATTTAGGTTCAAATACATGCGAAACAAATAGTTTAGCTTCAAATACTTGTGATATACATGATTTAGCTTCAACAGGCATGCGAAACAAACGAGTTAGCTTCAAATCCAAGCGAAACACATGATTTAGCTTCAAATCGTTGCGAAATAGAAGGCTTAGCATCAAATCCATGCGACACAAATTATTTAGCTTCGTATACTTGCGATATAAGTGATATAGCTTCAGATGCAGGCGAAACAAACGAGTGATCTTCAAATCCAAGCGTAACACATGATTTAACTTCAAATCAATGGGAAGTAGAAGATTTACCTTCAAATCCATGCGAAACGAATGGTTTAGATTCAAATACTTGTGATATACATGATTTAGCTTCAACAGGCATGCGAAACAAACGAGTTAGCTTCAAATCCAAGCGTAACACATGATTTAACAATCAATCAATGCGAAGTAGAAGATTTACTTTCAAATCCATGCGAAACAAATAGTTTAGTTTCAAATACTTGTGATATACATGATTTTGCTTCAGCTGCATGCGAAACAAACGATTTAGCTTCACACCCACGGGAAACACATGATTTAAGTTCAAATCAATCCGAAGTAGAAGGCTTAGCATCAAATCCATGCAACACAAATTATTTAGCTTCTTATACTTGCGATATAAGTGATAAAGCTTCAAATGCAGTCGAAACAAACGAGTGAGCTTTAAATCCAAGCGTAACACATGATTTAACTTCAAATCAATGCGAAGTAGAAGATTTACCTTCACATCCATGCGAAACAAATGGTTTAGCTTCAAATTCTTGTGATATACATGATTTTGCTTCAGCTGCATGCGAAACAAACGATTTAGCTTCACACCCACGGGAAACACATGATTTAACTTCAAATCAATGCGAAATAGAAGGCTTAGCATCAAATCCATGCGACACAAATTATTTAGCTTCTTATACTTGCGTTATAAGTGATAAAGCTTCAAATGCAGGTGAAACAAACAAGTGATCTTCAAATCCAAGCGTAACACGTGATTTAACTTCAAATCAATGCGAAGTAGACGATTTAGGTTCAAATACATGCGAAACAAATGGTTTAGCTTCAAATACTTGTGATATACATGATTTAGCTTCATCTGCATGCTAAACAAACGAGTTAGCTTCAAATCCAAGCGAAACACATGATTTAGCTTCAAATCAATGCCAAGAAGAAGGCTTAGCATCAAATCCATGCAACACAAATTATTTAGCTTCTTATACTTGCGATATAAGTGATAAAGCTTCAGATGCAGGCGAAACAAACGAGCGAGCTTTAAATCCAAGCGTAACACATGATTTAACTTCAAATCAATGCGAAGTAGAAGATTTAGGTTCAAATACATGCGAAACAAATGGTTTAGCTTCAAATACTTGTGATATACATGATTTAGCTTCAACTGCATGCGAAACAAACGAGTTAGCTTCAAATCCAAGCGAAACAAATGATTTAGCTTCAAATCAATGCGAAGTAGAAGATTTAGGTTCAAATACATGCGAAACAAATGGTTTAGCTTCAAATACTTGTGATATACATGATTTAGCTTCAACTGCATGCGAAACAAACGAGTTAGCTTCAAATCCAAGCGAAACAAATGATTTAGCTTCAAATCAATGCGAAATAGAAGACTTAGCATCAAATCCATGCGAAACAAATTATTTAGCTTCATATACTTGCGATATAAGTGATATAGATTCAAATGCAGGCGAAACAAACGAGTGATCTTCAAATCCAAGCGTAACAAGTGATTTAACTTCCAATCAATGCGAAGTAGACGATTTAGGTTCAAATACATGCGAAACAAATGGTTTAGCTTCAAATACTTGTGATATACATGATTTTGCTTCAGCTGAATGCGAAACAAACGATTTAGCTTCACACCCAAGGGAAACATATGATTTAAATTCAAATCAATACGAAGTAGAAGGCTTAGCATCAAATCCATGCAACACAAATTATTTAGCTTCTTATACTTGCGATATAAGTGATAAAGGTTCAAATGTAGGCGAAATAAACGAGCAAGCTTTAAATCCAAGCGTAACCCATGATTTAACTTCAAATCAATGCGAAGTAGAAGATTTACCTTCAAATCCATACAAAACGAATGGTTTAGATTCAAATACTTGTGATATACATGATTTAGCTTCAACAGGCATGCGAAACAAACGAGTTAGCTTCAAATCCAAGCGAAACACATGATTTAGCTTCAAATCGTTGCGAAATAGAAGGCTTAGCATCAAATCCATGCGACACAAATTATTTAGCTTCGTATACTTGCGATATAAGTGATATAGATTCAAATGCAGGCGAAACAAACGAGTGATCTTCAAAGCCAAGCGTAACACGTGATTTAACTTCAAATCAATGCGAAGTAGAAGATTTAGGTTCAAATCCATGCGAAACAAATGGTTTAGCTTCAAATACTTGTGATATACATGATTTAGCTTCAGCTGCATGCGAAACAAACGGGTTAGCTTCAAATCCAAGCGAAACACATGATTTAGCTTCAAATCAATGCGAAGTTGAAGGCTTAGCTTCAAATCCATGCGAAACAAATGGTTTAGCTTCAAATACTTGCGATATAAGTGATATAGCTTCAAATGCAGGCGAAACACACGAGTTATCTTCAAATCCAAGCGTAACACATGATTTAACAATCAATCAATGCGAAGTAGAAGATTTAGGTTCAAATACATGCGAAACAAATAGTTTAGCTTCAAATACTTGTGATATACATGATTTAGCTTCAACTGCATGCGAAACAAACGAGTTAGCTTCAAATTCAAGCGAAACACATGATTTAGCTTCAAATCAATGCAAAGTAGAAGACCTAGCATCAAATCCATACGAAACAAATTATTTAGCTTCATATACTTGCGATATAAGTGATATAGATTCAAATGCAGGCGAAACAAACGAGTGAGCTTTAAATCCAAGCGTAACAGATGATTTAACTTCAAATCAATGGGAAGTAGAAGATTTACCTTCAAATCCATGCGAAACGAATGGTTTAGATTCAAATACTTGTGATATACATGATTTAGCTTCAACAGGCATGCGAAACAAACGAGTTAGCTTCAAATCCAAGCGAAACACATGATTTAGCTTCAAATCAATGCAAAATAGAAGGCTTAGCATCAAATCCATGCGACACTAATTATTTAGCTTCGTATACTTGCGATATAAGTGATATAGCTTCAGATGCAGGTGAAACAAACGAGTGATCTTCAAATCCAAGCGTAACACATGATTTAACTTCAAATCAATGGGAAGTAGAAGATTTACCTTCAAATCCATGCGAAACGAATGGTTTAGATTCAAATACTTGTGATATACAAGATTTAGCTTCAACTGCATGCGAAACAAACGAGTTAGCTCCAAATCCAAGCGAAACACATGATTTAGCTACAAATCAATGCGAAATAGAGGGCTTAGCATCAAATCCATGCGACACAAATTATTTAGCTTCGTATACTAGCGATATATGTGATATAGCTGCAAATGCAGGTGAAACAAACGAGTGATCTTCAAATCCAAGCGTAACACGTGATTTAACTTCAAATCAATGCGAAGTAGACGATTTAGGTTCAAATACATGCGAAACAAATGGTTTAGCTTCAAATACTTGTGATATACATGATTTTGCTTCAGCTGAATGCGGAACAAACGATTTAGATTCACACCCAAGGGAAACAGATGATTTAAATTCAAATCAATACGAAGTAGAAGGCTTAGCATCAAATCCGTGCACCACAAATTATTTAGCTTCTTATACTTGCGATATAGGTGATAAAGCTTCAAATGCAGGCGAAACAAACGAGCGAGCTTTAAATCCAAGCGTAACACATGAATTAACTGCAAATCAATGCGAAGTAGAAGATTTAGGTTCAAATACATGCGAAACAAATAGTTTAGCTTCAAATACTTGTGATATACATGATTTAGCTTCAACAGGCATGCGAAACAAACGAGTTAGCTTCAAATCCAAGCGAAACACATGATTTAGCTTCAAATCGTTGCGAAATAGAAGGCTTAGCATCAAATCCATGCGACACAAATTATTTAGCTTCGTATACTTGCGATATAAGTGATATAGCTTCAGATGCAGGCGAAACAAACGAGTTAGCTTCAAATCCAAGCGTAACACATGATTTAACAATCAATCAATGCGAAGTAGAAGATTTACCTTCAAATCCATGCGAAACAAATAGTTCAGCTTCAAATACTTGTGATATACATGATTTTGCTTCAGCTGCATGCGAAACAAACGATTTAGCTTCACACCCACGGGAAACACATGGTTTATGTTCAAATCAATCCGAAGTAGAAGGCTTAGCATCAAATCCATGCAACACAAATTATTTAGCTTCTTATACTTGCGATATAAGTGATAAAGCTTCAAATGCAGTCGAAACAAACGAGTGAGCTTTAAATCCAAGCGTAACACATGATTTAACTTCAAATCAATGCGAAGTAGAAGATTTACCTTCAAATCCATGCGAAACAAATGGTTTAGCTTCAAATACTTGTGATATACATGATTTAGCTTCAACTGCATGCGAAACAAACGAGTTAGCTTCAAATCCAAGCGAAACACATGATTTAGCTTCAAATCAATGCGAAATAAAAGGCTTAGCATCAAATCCATGCGACACAAATTATTTAGCTTCATATATTTGCGATATAAGTGATATAGATTCAAATGCAGGCGAAACAAACGAGTGATCTTCAAATCCAAGCGTAACACGTGATTTAACTTCAAATCAATGCGAAGTAGAAGATTTAGGTTCAAATCCATGCGAAACAAATGGTTTAGCTTCAAATACTTGTGATATACATGATTTAGCTTCAGCTGCATGCGAAACAAACGGGTTAGCTTCAAATCCAAGCGAAACACATGATTTAGCTTCAAATCAATGCGAAGTTGAAGGCTTAGCATCAAATCCATGCGAAACAAATGGTTTAGCTTCAAATACTTGCGATATAAGTGATATAGCTTCAAATGCAGGCGAAACACACGAGTTATCTTCAAATCCAAGCGTAACACATGATTTAACAATCAATCAATGCGAAGTAGAAGATTTAGGTTCAAATACATGCGAAACAAATAGTTTAGCTTCAAATACTTGTGATATACATGATTTAGCTTCAACTGCATGCGAAACAAACGAGTTAGCTTCAAATTCAAGCGAAACACATGATTTAGCTTCAAATCAATGCAAAGTAGAAGACCTAGCATCAAATCCATACGAAACAAATTATTTAGCTTCATATACTTGCGATATAAGTGATATAGATTCAAATGCAGGCGAAACAAACGAGTGAGCTTTAAATCCAAGCGTAACAGATGATTTAACTTCAAATCAATGGGAAGTAGAAGATTTACCTTCAAATCCATGCGAAACGAATGGTTTAGATTCAAATACTTGTGATATACATGATTTAGCTTCAACAGGCATGCGAAACAAACGAGTTAGCTTCAAATCCAAGCGATACACATGATTTAGCTTCAAATCAATGCAAAATAGAAGGCTTAGCATCAAATCCATGCGACACTAATTATTTAGCTTCGTATACTTGCGATATAAGTGATATAGCTTCAGATGCAGGTGAAACAAACGAGTGATCTTCAAATCCAAGCGTAACACTCGATTTAACTTCAAATCAATGGGAAGTAGAAGTTTTACCTTCAAATCCATGCGAAACAAATGGTTTAGCTTCAAATTCTTGTGATATACATGATTTTGCTTCAGCTGCATGCGAAACAAACGATTTAGCTTCACACCCACGGGAAACACATGATTTAACTTCAAATCAATGCGAAATAGAAGGCTTAGCATCAAATCCATGCGACACAAATTATTTAGCTTCTTATACTTGCGTTATAAGTGATAAAGCTTCAAATGCAGGTGAAACAAACGAGTGATCTTCAAATCCAAGCGTAACACGTGATTTAACAATCAATCAATGCGAAGTAGAAGATTTAGGTTCAAATACATGCGAAACAAATAGTTTAGCTTCAAATACTTGTGATATACATGATTTAGCTTCAACTGCATGCGAAACAAACGAGTTAGCTTCAAATTCAAGCGAAACACATGATTTAGCTTCAAATCAATGCAAAGTAGAAGACCTAGCATCAAATCCATACGAAACAAATTATTTAGCTTCATATACTTGCGATATAAGTGATATAGATTCAAATGCAGGCGAAACAAACGAGTGAGCTTTAAATCCAAGCGTAACAGATGATTTAACTTCAAATCAATGGGAAGTAGAAGATTTACCTTCAAATCCATGCGAAACGAATGGTTTAGATTCAAATACTTGTGATATACATGATTTAGCTTCAACAGGCATGCGAAACAAACGAGTTAGCTTCAAATCCAAGCGAAACACATGATTTAGCTTCAAATCAATGCAAAATAGAAGGCTTAGCATCAAATCCATGCGACACTAATTATTTAGCTTCGTATACTTGCGATATAAGTGATATAGCTTCAGATGCAGGTGAAACAAACGAGTGATCTTCAAATCCAAGCGTAACAGATGATTTAACTTCAAATCAATGGGAAGTAGAAGATTTACCTTCAAATCCATGCGAAACGAATGGTTTATATTCAAATACTTGTGATATACAAGATTTAGCTTCAACTGCATGCGAAACAAACGAGTTAGCTCCAAATCCAAGCGAAACACATGATTTAGCTTCAAATCAATGCGAAATAGAGGGCTTAGCATCAAATCCATGCGACACAAATTATTTAGCTTCGTATACTAGCGATATAAGTGATATAGCTTCAAATGCAGGTGAAACAAACGAGTGATCTTCAAATCCAAGCGTAACACTCGATTTAACTTCAAATCAATGGGAAGTAGAAGTTTTACCTTCAAATCCATGCGAAACAAATGGTTTAGCTTCAAATTCTTGTGATATACATGATTTTGCTTCAGCTGCATGCGAAACAAACGATTTAGCTTCACACCCACGGGAAACACATGATTTAACTTCAAATCAATGCGAAATAGAAGGCTTAGCATCAAATCCATGCGACACAAATTATTTAGCTTCTTATACTTGCGTTATAAGTGATAAAGCTTCAAATGCAGGTGAAACAAACGAGTGATCTTCAAATCCAAGCGTAACACGTGATTTAACAATCAATCAATGCGAAGTAGAAGATTTAGGTTCAAATACATGCGAAACAAATAGTTTAGCTTCAAATACTTGTGATATACATGATTTAGCTTCAACTGCATGCGAAACAAACGAGTTAGCTTCAAATTCAAGCGAAACACATGATTTAGCTTCAAATCAATGCAAAGTAGAAGACCTAGCATCAAATCCATACGAAACAAATTATTTAGCTTCATATACTTGCGATATAAGTGATATAGATTCAAATGCAGGCGAAACAAACGAGTGAGCTTTAAATCCAAGCGTAACAGATGATTTAACTTCAAATCAATGGGAAGTAGAAGATTTACCTTCAAATCCATGCGAAACGAATGGTTTAGATTCAAATACTTGTGATATACATGATTTAGCTTCAACAGGCATGCGAAACAAACGAGTTAGCTTCAAATCCAAGCGAAACACATGATTTAGCTTCAAATCAATGCAAAATAGAAGGCTTAGCATCAAATCCATGCGACACTAATTATTTAGCTTCGTATACTTGCGATATAAGTGATATAGCTTCAGATGCAGGTGAAACAAACGAGTGATCTTCAAATCCAAGCGTAACAGATGATTTAACTTCAAATCAATGGGAAGTAGAAGATTTACCTTCAAATCCATGCGAAACGAATGGTTTATATTCAAATACTTGTGATATACAAGATTTAGCTTCAACTGCATGCGAAACAAACGAGTTAGCTCCAAATCCAAGCGAAACACATGATTTAGCTTCAAATCAATGCGAAATAGAGGGCTTAGCATCAAATCCATGCGACACAAATTATTTAGCTTCGTATACTAGCGATATAAGTGATATAGCTTCAAATGCAGGTGAAACAAACGAGTGATCTTCAAATCCAAGCGTAACACTCGATTTAACTTCAAATCAATGGGAAGTAGAAGTTTTACCTTCAAATCCATGCGAAACAAATGGTTTAGCTTCAAATTCTTGTGATATACATGATTTTGCTTCAGCTGCATGCGAAACAAACGATTTAGCTTCACACCCACGGGAAACACATGATTTAACTTCAAATCAATGCGAAATAGAAGGCTTAGCATCAAATCCATGCGACACAAATTATTTAGCTTCTTATACTTGCGATATAAGTGATAAAGCTTCAAATGCAGGTGAAACAAACGAGTGATCTTCAAATCCAAGCGTAACACGTGATTTAACTTCAAATCAATGCGAAGTAGACGATTTAGGTTCAAATACATGCGAAACAAATGGTTTAGCTTCAAATACTTGTGATATACATGATTTTGCTTCAGCTGAATGCGAAACAAACGATTTAGATTCACACCCAAGGGAAACAAATGATTTAAATTCAAATCAATACGAAGTAGAAGGCTTAGCATCAAATCCGTGCACCACAAATTATTTAGCTTCTTGTACTTGCGATATAAGTGATAAAGCTTCAAATGCAGGCGAAACAAACGAGCGAGCTTTAAATCCAAGCGTAACACATGATTTAACTTCAAATCAATGCGAAGTAGAAAATTTAGGTTCAAATACATGCGAAACAAATAGTTTAGCTTCAAATACTTGTGATATACATGATTTAGCTTCATCTGCATGCTAAACAAACGAGTTAGCTTCAAATCCAAGCGAAACACATGATGTAGCTTCAAATCAATGCCAAGAAGAAGGCTTAGCATCAAATCCATGCAACACAAATTATTTAGCTTCTTATACTTGCGATATAAGTGATAAAGCTTCAGATGCAGGCGAAACAAACGAGCGAGCTTTAAATCCAAGCGTAACACATGATTTAACTTCACATCAATGCGAAGTAGAAGATTTAGGTTCAAATACATGCGAAACAAATAGTTTAGCTTCAAATACTTGTGATATAAATGATTTATCTTCAACTGCATGCGAAACAAACGAGTTAGCTTCAGATCCAAGCGAAACACATGATTTAGCTTCAAATCAATACGAAGTAGAAGGCTTAGCATCAAATCCGTGCACCACAAATTATTTAGTTTCTTATACTTGCGATATAAGTGATAAAGCTTCAAATGCAGGCGAAACAAACGAGCGAGCTTTAAATCCAAGCGTAACACATGATTTAACTTCAAATCAATGCGAAGTAGAAAATTTAGGTTCAAATACATGCGAAACAAATAGTTTAGCTTCAAATACTTGTGATATACATGATTTAGCTTCATCTGCATGCTAAACAAACGAGTTAGCTTCAAATCCAAGCGAAACACATGATTTAGCTTCAAATCAATGCCAAGAAGAAGGCTTAGCATCAAATCCATGCAGCACAAATTATTTAGCTTCTTATACTTGCGATATAAGTGATAAAGCTTCAGATGCAGGCGAAACAAACGAGCGAGCTTTAAATCCAAGCGTAACACATGATTTAACTTCAAATCAATGCGAAGTAGAAGATTTAGGTTCAAATACATGCGAAACAAATAGTTTAGCTTCAAATACTTGTGATATAAATGATTTATCTTCAACTGCATGCGAAACAAACGAGTTAGCTTCAGATCCAAGCGAAACACATGATTTAGCTTCAAATCAATGCTAAGTAGAAGGCGTAGCATCAAATCCATGCAACACAAATTATTTAGCTTCATATACTTGCGATATAAGTGATATAACTTCAAATGCAGGTGAAACAAACGAGTGAGCTTTAAATCCAAGCGAAACACATGATTTAGCTTCAAATCAATGCGAAATAGAAGGCTTAGCATCAAATCCATGCGACACAAATTATTTAGCTTCGTATACTTGCGATATAAGTGATATAGCTTCAGATGCAGGCGAAACAAACGAGTTATCTTCAAATCCAAGCGTAATGCATGATTTAAATTCAAATCAATGCGAAGTAGAAGATTTACCTTCACATCCATGCGAAACAAATGGTTTAGCTTCAAATACTTTTGATATACATGATTTTGCTTCAGCTGCATGCGAAAAAAACGATTTAGCTTCACACCCACGGGAAACACATGATTTAAGTTCAAATCAATCCGAAGTAGAAGGCTTAGCATCAAATCCATGCAATACAAATTATTTAGCTTCTTATACTTGCGATATAAGTGATAAAGCTTCAAATGCAGGCGATACAAACGAGTGAACTTTAAGTCCAAGCGTAACACATGATTTAACTTCAAATCAATGCGAAGTAGAAGATTTAGGTTCAAATCCATGCGAAACAAATGGTTTAGCTTCAAATACTTGTGATATACATGATTTAGCTTCAGCTGCATGCGAAACAAACGGGTTAGCTTCAAATCCAAGCTAAACACATGATTTAGTTTCAAATCAATGCGAAATAGAAGGCTTAGCATCAAATCCATGCGACACAAATTATTTAGCTGCACATACATGCGATATAAGTGATACAGATACAAATGCAGGCGAAACAAACGAGTGATCTTCAAATCCAAGCGTAATGCATGATTTAAATTCAAATCAATACGAAGTAGAAGATTTACCTTCAAATCCATGCGAAACAAATGGTTTAGCTTCAAATACTTGTGATATACATGATTTTGCTTCAGCTGCATGCGAAAAAAACGATTTAGCTTCACACCCACGGGAAACACATGATTTAAGTTCAAATCAATCCGAAGTAGAAGGCTTAGCATCAAATCCATGCAATACAAATTATTTAGCTTCTTATACTTGCGATATAAGTGATAAAGCTTCAAATGCAGGCGATACAACCGAGTGAACTTTAAGTCCAAGCGTAACACATGATTTAACTTCAAATCAATGCGAAGTAGAAGATTTGCCTTCAAATCCATGCTAAACAAATGGTTTAGCTTCAAATACTTGTGATATACATGATTTTGCTTCAACTGCATGTGAAACAAACGATTTAGCTTCACACCCACGGGAAACACATGATTTAGCTTCAAATCAAAGCGAAGTAGAAGGCTTAGCATCAAATCCATGCAACACAAATTATTTAGCTTCTTATACTTGCGATATAAGTGATAAAGCTTCAAAAGCAGGCGAAACAAACGAGTGAACTTTAAATCCAAGCGTAACACATGATTTAACTTCAAATCAATGCGAAGTAGAAGATTTACCTTCAAATCCATGCGAAACAAATGGTTTAGCTTCAAATACTTGTGATATACATGATTTAGCTTCAACTGCATGCGAAACAAACGAGTTAGCTTCAAATCCAAGCGAAACACATGATTTGGCTTCAAATCAATGCGAAATAGAAGGCTTAGCATCAAATCCATGCAACACAAATTATTTAGCTTCTTATACTTGCGATATAAGTGATAAAGCTTCAAATGCAGGCGAAACAAACGAGTGAGCTTTAAATCCAATCGTAACACATGATTTAACTTTAAATCAATGCGAAGTAGAAGATTTAGGTTCAAATACATGCGAAACAAATGGTTTAGCTTCAAATACTTGCGATATACATGATTTAGCTTCAACTGCATGCGAAACAAACGAGTTAGCTTCAAATGCAAGCGAAACACATGATTAAGCTGCAAATCAATGCAAAGTAGAAGGCTTAGCATCAAATCCATGCAACACATATTATTTAGCTTCTTATACATGCCATATAAGTGATAAAGCTTCAAATGCAGGCGAAACAAACGAGTGAGCTTTAAATCCAAGCGTAACACATGATTTAACTTCAAATCAATGGGAAGTAGAAGATTTACCTTCAAATCCATGCGAAACAAATGGTTTAGCTTCAAATACTTGTGATATACATGATTTTGCTTCAACTGCATGCGAAACAAACGATTTAGCTTCACACCCACGGGAAACACATGATTTAAGTTCAAATCAATCCGAAGTAGAAGGCTTAGCATCAAATCCATTCAACACAAATTATTTAGCTTCTTATACATGCGATATAAGTGATAAAGCTTCAGATGCAGGCGAAACAAACGAGTGATCTTCAAATCCAAGCGTAACACGTGATTTAACTTCAAATCAATGCGAAGTAGACGATTTAGGTTCAAATCCATGCGAAACAAATGGTTTAGCTTCAAATACTTGCGATATACATGATTTAGCTTCAACTGCATGCGAAACAAACGAGTTAGCTTCAAATGCAAGCGAAACACATGATTAAGCTTCAAATCAATGCGAAGTAGAAGGCTTAGCATCAAATCCATGCAACACATATTATTTAGCTTCTTATACATGCGATATAAGTGATAAAGCTTCAAATGCAGGCGAAACAAACGAGTGATCTTCAAATGCAAGCGTAACACATGATTTAACTTTAAATCAATGCGAAGTAGAAGATTTAGGTTCAAATACATGCGAAACAAATGGTTTAGCTTCAAATACTTGCGATATACATGATTTAGCTTCAACATGCATACGAAACAAACGAGTTAGCTTCAAATGCAAGCGAAACACATGATTAAGCTTCAAATCAATGCGAAGTAGAAGGCTTAGCATCAAATCCATGCAACACAAATTATTTAGCTTCTTATACTTGCGATATAAGTGATGATGCTTCAAATGCAGGCGAAACAAACGAGTGAGCTTTAAATCCAAGCGTAACACATGATTTAATTTCAAATCAATGCGAAGTAGAAGGCTTAGCATCAAATCCATGCAACACAAATTATTTAGCTTCGTATACTTGCGATATAAGTGATATAGCTTCAAATGCAGGTGAAACAAACGAGTGACCTTCAAATCCAAGCGTAACACATGATTTAACTTCAAATCAATGGGAAGTAAAAGATTTACCTTCAAATCCATGCGAAACAAATGGTTTAGCTTCAAATCCAAGCGAAACACATGATTTAGCTTCAAATCAATGCGAAGTAGAAGGCTTAGCATCAAATCCATGCAACACAAATTATTTAGCTTCTTATACTTGCGATATAAGTGATAAAGCTTCAAATGCAGGCGAAACAAACGAGTGAGCTTTAAATCCAAGCGTAACACGTGATTTAACTTCAAATCAATGCGAAGTAGAAGATTTACCTTCAAATCCATGCGAAACAAATGGTTTAGCTTCAACTACTTGTGATATACATGATTTTGCTTCAGCTGCATGCGAAAAAAACGATTTAGCTTCACACCCACGGGAAACACATGAGTTAAGTTCAAATCAATCCGAAGTAGAAGGCTTAGCATCAAATCCATGCAATACAAATTATTTAGCTTCTTATACTTGCGATATAAGTGATAAAGCTTCAAATGCAGGCGAAACAAACGAGTGAACTTTAAGTCCAAGCGTAACACATGATTTAACTTCAAATCAATGCGAAGTAGAAGATTTAGGTTCAAATCCATGCAAAACAAATGGTTTAGCTTCAAATACTTGTGATATACATGATTTAGCTTCGGCTGCATGCGAAACAAACGGGTTAGCTTCAAATCCAAGCTAAACACATGATTTAGCTTCAAATCAATGCGAAATAGAAGACTTAGCATCAAATCCATGCGACACAAATTATTTAGCTTCACATACTTGCGATATAAGTGATATAGATACAAATGCAGGCGAAACAAACGAGTGATCTTCAAATCCAGGCGTAACACGTGATTTAACTCAAATCAATGCGAAGTAGAAGATTTAGGTACAAATCCATGCGAAACAAATGGTTTAGCTTCAAATACTTGTGATATACATGATTTAGCTTCAGCTGCATGCGAAACAAACGGGTTAGCTTCAAATCGAAGCAAAACACATGATTTAGCTTCAAATCAATGCGAAGTAGAAGGCTTAGCATCAAATCCATGCGAAACAAATGGTTTAGCTTCAAATACTTGCGATATAAGTGATATAGCTTCAAATGCTGGCGAAACACACGAGTTATCTTCAAATCCAAGCGTAACACATGATTTAACAATCAATCAATGCGAAGAAGAAGATTTAGGTTCAAATACATGCGAAACAAATAGTTTAGCTTCAAATACTTGTGATATACATGATTTAGCTTCAACAGCATGCGAAACAAACGAGTTAGCTTCAAATCCAAGCGAAACACATGATTTAGCTTCAAATCAATGCGAAGTAGAAGGCTTAGCATCAAATCCATGCAACACAAATTATTTAGCTTCTTATACTTGCGATATAAGTGATAAAGCTTCAAATGCAGGCGAAACAAACGAGTGAGCTTTAAATCCAAGCGTAACACATGATTTAACTTCAAATCAATGCGAAGTAGAAGATTTACCTTCAAATCCATGCGAAACGAATGGTTTAGATTCAAATACTTGTGATATACATGATTTAGCTTCAACAGGCATACGAAACAAACGAGTTAGCTTCAAATCCAAGCGAAACACATGATTTAGCTTCAAATCAATGCGAAATAGAAGGCTTAGCATCAAATCCATGCGACAATAATTATTTAGCTCGTATACTTGCGATATAAGTGATATAGCTTCAGATGCAGGCGAAACAAACGAGTGATCTTCAAATCCAAGCGTAACAGATGATTTAACTTCAAATCAATGGGAAGTAGAAGATTTACATTCAAATCCATGCGAAACAAATGGTTTAGCTTCAAATACTTGTGATATACATGATTTAGCTTCAGCTGCATGCGAAACAAACGAGTTGGCTTCAAATCCAAGTGAAACACATGATTTAGCTTCAAATCAATGCGAAGTAGAAGGCTTAGCATCAAATCCATGAAACACAAATTATTTAGCTTCTTATACTTGCGATATAAGTGATAAAGCTTCAAATGCAGGCGAAACAAACGAGTGAGCTTTAAATCCAAGCGTAACACGTGATTTAACTTCAAATCAATGCGAAGTAGAAGATTTACCTTCAAATCCATGCTAAACAAATGGTTTAGCTTCAAATACTTGTGATATACGTGATTTAGCTTCAGCTGCATACGATACAAACGAGTTAGCTTCAAATCCAAGCGAAATACATGATTTAGCTTCAAATCAATGCGAAGTACAAGGCATAGCATCAAATCCATGCAACACAAAGTATTTAGCATCTTATACTTGCGATATAAGTGATAAAGCTTGAAATGCAGGCGAAACAAACGAGTGAGCTTTAAATCCAAGCGTAACACATGATTTAACTTCAAATCAATGGGAAGTAGAAGATTTACCTTCAAATCCATGCGAAACAAATGGCTTAGATTCAAATACTTGCGATAAACATGATTTAGCTTCAACTGCATGCAAAACAAACGAGTTAGCTTCAAATCCATGCGAAACACATGATTTAGCTTCAAATCAATGCGAAATAGAAGGCTTAGCATCAAATCCATGCGACACAAATTATTTAGCTTCGTATACTTGCGATATAAGTGATATAGCTTCAAATGCAGGCGAAACAAACGAGTGATCTTCAAATCCAAGCGTAACACGTGATTTAACTTCAAATCAATGCGAAGTAGAAGGCTTAGCATCAAATCCATGCAACACAAATTATTTAGCTTCGTATACTTGCGATATAAGTGATATAGCTTCAGATGCAGGTGAAACAAACGAGTGACCTTCAAATCCAAGCGTAACACATGATTTAACTTCAAATCAATGGGAAGTAAAAGATTTACCTTCAAATCCATGCGAAACAAATAGTTTAGTTTCAAATACGTGTGATTTACATGATTTAGCTTCAGCTGCATGCGAAACAAACGAGTTAGCTTCAAATGCAAGCGAAACACACGATTTAGCTTCAAATCAATGCGAAGTAGAAGATTTACCTTCAACTCCATGCGAAACAAATGGTTTAGCTTCAAATCCAAGCGAAACACACGATTTAGCTTCAAATCAATGGGAAGTAGAAGGCTTAGCATCAAATCCATGCAACACAAATTATTTAGCTTCTTATACTTGCGATATAAGTGATAAAGCTTCAAATGCAGGCGAAACAAACGAGTGAGCTTTAAATCCAAGCGTAACACGTGATTTAACTTCAAATCAATGCGAAGTAGAAGATTTACCTTCAAATCCATGCGAAACAAATGGTTTAGCTTCAACTACTTGTGATATACATGATTTTGCTTCAGCTGCATGCGAAAAAAACGATTTAGCTTCACACCCACGGGAAACACATGATTTAAGTTCAAATCAATCCGAAGTAGAAGGCTTAGCATCAAATCCATGCAATACAAATTATTTAGCTTCTTATACTTGCGATATAAGTGATAAAGCTTCAAATGCAGGCGAAACAAACGAGTGAACTTTAAGTCCAAGCGTAACACATGATTTAACTTCAAATCAATGCGAAGTAGAAGATTTAGGTTCAAATCCATGCGAAACAAATGGTTTAGCTTCAAATACTTGTGATATACATGATTTAGCTTCAGCTGCATGCGAAACAAACGGGTTAGCTTCAAATCCAAGCTAAACACATGATTTAGCTTCAAATCAATGCGAAATAGAAGACTTAGCATCAAATCCATGCGACACAAATTATTTAGCTTCGTATACTTGCGATATAAGTGATATAGCTTCAAATGCAGGCGAAACAAACGAGTGATCTTCAAATCCAAGCGTAACACGTGATTTAACTTCAAATCAATGCGAAGTAGAAGATTTAGGTTCAAATACATGCGAAAAAAATGGTTTAGCTTCAAATACTTGTGATATACATGATTTAACTTCAACTGCATGCGAAACAAACCAGTTAGCTTCAAATCCAAGCGAAACACATGATTTACCTTCAAAGCAATGCGAAATAGAAGACTTAGCATCAAATCCATGCGAAACAAATTATTTAGCTTCATATACTTGCGATATAAGTGATATAGATTCAAATGCAGGCGAAACAATCGAGTGATCTTCAAATCCAAGCGTAACACGTGATTTAACTTCAAATCAATGCGAAGTAGCAGATTTAGGTTCAAATACATGCGAAGCAAATGGTTTAGCTTCAAACACTTGTGATATACATGATTTTGCTTCAGCTGCATGCGAAACAAACGATTTAGCTTCACACCCACGGGAAACACATGATTTAAGTTCAAATCAATCCGAAGTAGAAGGCTTAGCATCAAATCCATGCAACAAAAATTATTTAGCTTCTTATACTTGCGATATAAGTGATAAAGCTTCAAATGCAGGCGAAACACACGAGTTATCTTCAAATCCAAGCGTAACACATGATTTAACTTCAAATCAATGCGAAGTAGAAGATTTACCTTCAAATCCATACGAACCGAATGGTTTAGATTCAAATACTTGTGATATACATGATTTAGCTTCAACAGGCATGCGAAACAAACGAGTTAGCTTCAAATCCAAGCGAAACACATGATTTAGCTTCAAATCAATGCGAAATAGAAGGCTTAGCATCAAATCCATGCGACACTAATTATTTAGCTTGTATACTTGCGATATAAGTGATATAGCTTCAGATGCAGGCGAAACAAACGAGTGATCTTCAAATCCAAGTGTAACACATGATTTAACTTCAAATCAATGGGAAGTAGAAGATTTACATTCAAATCCATACGAAACAAATGGTTTAGCTTCAAATACTTGTGATATACATGATTTACCTTCAGCTGCATGCGAAGCAAACGAGTTGGCTTCAAATCCAAGTGAAACACATGATTTAGCTTCAAATCAATGCGAAGTAGAAGGCTTAGCATGAAATCCATGCAACACAAATTATTTAGCTTCTTATACTTGCGATATAAGTGATAAAGCTTCAAATGCAGACGAAACAAACGAGTGAACTTTAAATCAAAGCGTAACACATGATTTAACTTCAAATCAATGCGAAGTAGATGATTTACCTTCAAATCCATGCGAAACAAATGCTTTAGCTTCAAATACTTGTGATATACATGATTTAGCTTCAACTGCATGCGAAACAAACGAGTTAGCTTCAAATGCAAGCGAAACACATGATTAAGCTGCAAATCAATGCGAAGTAGAAGGCTTAGCATCAAATCCATGCAACACATATTATTTAGCTTCTTATACATGCCATATAAGTGATAAAGCTTCAAATGCAGGCGAAACAAACGAGTGAGCTTTAAATCCAAGCGTAACACATGATTTAACTTCAAATCAATGGGAAGTAGAAGATTTACCTTCAAATCCATGCGAAACAAATGGTTTAGCTTCAAATACTTGTGATATACATGATTTTGCTTCAACTGCATGCGAAACAAACGATTTAGCTTCACACCCACGGGAAACACATGATTTAAGTTCAAATCAATCCGAAGTAGAAGGCTTAGCATCAAATCCATGCAACACAAATTATTTAGCTTCCTATACATGCGATATAAGTGATAAAGCTTCAGATGCAGGCGAAACAAACGAGTGATCTTCAAATCCAAGCGTAACACGTAATTTAACTTCAAATCAATGCGAAGTAGACGATTTAGGTTCAAATCCATGCGAAACAAATGGTTTAGCTTCAAATACTTGTGATATACATGATTTTGCTTCAGCTGAATGCGAAACAAACGATTTAGCTTCTCACCCAAGGGAAACACATGATTTAGCTTCAAATCAATGCGAAATAGAAGGCTTAGCATCAAATCCATGCAACACAAATTATTTAGCTTCATATACTTGCGATATAAGTGATATAGCTTCAGATGTAGGCGAAACAAACGAGTGATCTTCAAATCCAAGCGTAACACATGATTTAACTTTAAATCAATGCGAAGTAGAAGATTTAGGTTCAAATACATGCGAAACAAATGGTTTAGCTTCAAATACTTGCGATATACATGATTTAGCTTCAACTGCATGCGAAACAAACGAGTTAGCTTCAAATGCAAGCGAAACACATGATTAAGCTTCAAATCAATGCGAAGTAGAAGGCTTAGCATCAAATCCATGCAACACAAATTATTTAGCTTCTTATACTTGCGATATAAGTGATGATGCTTCAAATGCAGGCGAAACAAACGAGTGAGCTTTAAATCCAAGCGTAACACATGATTTAATTTCAAATCAATGCGAAGTAGAAGGCTTAGCATCAAATCCATGCAACACAAATTATTTAGCTTCTTATACTTGCGATATAAGTGATGATGCTTCAAATGCAGGCGAAACAAACGAGTGAGCTTTAAATCCAAGCGTAACACATGATTTAATTTCAAATCAATGCGAAGTAGAAGGCTTAGCATCAAATCCATGCAACACAAATTATTTAGCTTCGTATACTTGCGATATAAGTGATATAGCTTCAGATGCAGGTGACACAAACGAGTGACCTTCAAATCCAAGCGTAACACATGATTTAACTTCAAATCAATGGGAAGTAAAAGATTTACCTTCAAATCCATGCGAAACAAATAGTTTAGTTTCAAATACGTGTGATTTACATGATTTAGCTTCAGCTGCATGCGAAACAAACGAGTTAGCTTCAAATGCAAGCGAAACACATGATTTAGCTTCAAATCAATGCGAAGTAGAAGATTTACCTTCAACTCCATGAGAAACAAATGGTTTAGCTTCAAATCCAAGCGAAACACACGATTTAGCTTCAAATCAATGGGAAGTAGAAGGCTTAGCATCAAATCCATGCAACACAAATTATTTAGCTTCTTATACTTGCGATATAAGTGATAAAGCTTCAAATGCAGGCGAAACAAACGAGTGAGCTTTAAATCCAAGCGTAACACGTGATTTAACTTCAAATCAATGCGAAGTAGAAGATTTACCTTCAAATCCATGCGAAACAAATGGTTTAGCTTCAACTACTTGTGATATACATGATTTTGCTTCAGCTGCATGCGAAAAAAACGATTTAGCTTCACACCCACGGGAAACACATGATTTAAGTTCAAATCAATCCGAAGTAGAAGGCTTAGCATCAAATCCATGCAATACAAATTATTTAGCTTCTTATACTTGCGATATAAGTGATAAAGCTTCAAATGCAGGCGAAACAAACGAGTGAACTTTAAGTCCAAGCGTAACACATGATTTAACTTCAAATCAATGCGAAGTAGAAGATTTAGGTTCAAATCCATGCGAAACAAATGGTTTAGCTTCAAATACTTGTGATATACATGATTTAGCTTCAGCTGCATGCGAAACAAACGGGTTAGCTTCAAATCCAAGCTAAACACATGATTTAGCTTCAAATCAATGCGAAATAGAAGACTTAGCATCAAATCCATGCGACACATATTATTTAGCTTCGTATACTTGCGATATAAGTGATATAGCTTCAAATGCAGGCGAAACAAACGAGTGATCTTCAAATCCAAGCGTAACACGTGATTTAACTTCAAATCAATGCGAAGTAGAAGATTTAGGTTCAAATACATGCGAAAAAAATGGTTTAGCTTCAAATACTTGTGATATACATGATTTAACTTCAACTGCATGCGAAACAAACCAGTTAGCTTCAAATCCAAGCGAAACACATGATTTACCTTCAAAGCAATGCGAAATAGAAGACTTAGCATCAAATCCATGCGAAACAAATTATTTAGCTTCATATACTTGCGATATAAGTGATATAGATTCAAATGCAGGCGAAACAATCGAGTGATCTTCAAATCCAAGCGTAACACGTGATTTAACTTCAAATCAATGCGAAGTAGCAGATTTAGGTTCAAATACATGCGAAGCAAATGGTTTAGCTTCAAACACTTGTGATATACATGATTTTGCTTCAGCTGCATGCGAAACAAACGATTTAGCTTCACACCCACGGGAAACACATGATTTAAGTTCAAATCAATCCGAAGTAGAAGGCTTAGCATCAAATCCATGCAACAAAAATTATTTAGCTTCTTATACTTGCGATATAAGTGATAAAGCTTCAAATGCAGGCGAAACACACGAGTTATCTTCAAATCCAAGCGTAACACATGATTTAACTTCAAATCAATGCGAAGTAGAAGATTTACCTTCAAATCCATACGAAACGAATGGTTTAGATTCAAATACTTGTGATATACATGATTTAGCTTCAACAGGCATGCGAAACAAACGAGTTAGCTTCAAATCCAAGCGAAACACATGATTTAGCTTCAAATCAATGCGAAATAGAAGGCTTAGCATCAAATCCATGCGACACTAATTATTTAGCTTGTATACTTGCGATATAAGTGATATAGCTTCAGATGCAGGCGAAACAAACGAGTGATCTTCAAATCCAAGTGTAACACATGATTTAACTTCAAATCAATGGGAAGTAGAAGATTTACATTCAAATCCATACGAAACAAATGGTTTAGCTTCAAATACTTGTGATATACATGATTTACCTTCAGCTGCATGCGAAGCAAACGAGTTGGCTTCAAATCCAAGTGAAACACATGATTTAGCTTCAAATCAATGCGAAGTAGAAGGCTTAGCATGAAATCCATGCAACACAAATTATTTAGCTTCTTATACTTGCGATATAAGTGATAAAGCTTCAAATGCAGACGAAACAAACGAGTGAACTTTAAATCAAAGCGTAACACATGATTTAACTTCAAATCAATGCGAAGTAGAAGATTTAGGTTCAAATCCATGCGAAACAAATGGTTTAGCTTCAAATACTTGTGATATACATGATTTAGCTTCAACTGCATGCGAAACAAACGAGTTAGCTTCAAATCCAAATGAAACACATGATTTGGCTTCAAATCAATGCGAAATAGAAGGCTTAGCATCAAATCCATGCAACACAAATTATTTAGCTTCTTATACTTGCGATATAAGTGATAAAGCTTCAAAAGCAGGCGAAACAAACGAGTGAACTTTAAATCCAAGCGTAACACATGATTTAACTTCAAATCAATGCGAAGTAGAAGATTTACCTCCAAATCCATGCGAAACAAATGGTTTAGCTTCAAATACTTGTGATATACATGATTTAGCTTCAACTGCATGCGAAACAAACGAGTTAGCTTCAAATCCAACGAAACACATGATTTGGCTTCAAATCAATGCGAAATAGAAGGCTTAGCATCAAATCCATGCAACACAAATTATTTAGCTTCTTATACTTGCGATATAAGTGATAAAGCTTCAAATGCAGGCGAAACAAACGAGTGAGCTTTAAATCCAATCGTAACACATGATTTAACTTTAAATCAATGCGAAGTAGAAGATTTAGGTTCAAATACATGCGAAACAAATGGTTTAGCTTCAAATACTTGCGATATACATGATTTAGCTTCAACTTCATGCGAAACAAACGAGTTAGCTTCAAATGCAAGCGAAACACATGATTAAGCTTCAAATCAATGCGAAGTAGAAGGCTTAGCATCAAATCCATGCAACACAAATTATTTAGCTTCTTATACTTGCGATATAAGTGATGATGCTTCAAATGCAGGCGAAACAAACGAGTGAGCTTTAAATCCAAGCGTAACACATGATTTAATTTCAAATCAATGCGAAGTAGAAGGCTTAGCATCAAATCCATGCAACACAAATTATTTAGCTTCTTATACTTGCGATATAAGTGATGATGCTTCAAATGCAGGCGAAACAAACGAGTGAGCTTTAAATCCAAGCGTAACACATGATTTAAATTCAAATCAATGCGAAGTAGAAGGCTTAGCATCAAATCCATGCAACACAAATTATTTAGCTTCGTATACTTGCGATATAAGTGATATAGCTTCAGATGCAGGTGAAACAAACGAGTGACCTTCAAATCCAAGCGTAACACATGATTTAACTTCAAATCAATGGGAAGTAAAAGATTTACCTTCAAATCCATGCGAAGCAAATAGTTTAGTTTCAAATACGTGTGATTTACATGATTTAGCTTCAGCTGCATGCGAAACAAACGAGTTAGCTTCAAATGCAAGCGAAACACATGATTTAGCTTCAAATCAATGCGAAGTAGAAGATTTACCTTCAACTCCATGCGAAACAAATGGTTTAGCTTCAAATCCAAGCGAAACACACGATTTAGCTTCAAATCAATGGGAAGTAGAAGGCTTAGCATCAAATCCATGCAACACAAACTATTTAGCTTCTTATACTTGCGATATAAGTGATAAAGCTTCAAATGCAGGCGAAACAAACGAGTGAGCTTTAAATCCAAGCGTAACACGTGATTTAACTTCAAATCAATGCGAAGTAGAAGATTTACCTTCAAATCCATGCGAAACAAATGGTTTAGCTTCAACTACTTGTGATATACATGATTTTGCTTCAGCTGCATGCGAAAAAAACGATTTAGCTTCACACCCACGGGAAACACATGATTTAAGTTCAAATCAATCCGAAGTAGAAGGCTTAGCATCAAATCCATGCAATACAAATTATTTAGCTTCTTATACTTGCGATATAAGTGATAAAGCTTCAAATGCAGGCGAAACAAACGAGTGAACTTTAAGTCCAAGCGTAACACATGATTTAACTTCAAATCAATGCGAAGTAGAAGATTTAGGTTCAAATCAATGCGAAACAAATGGTTTAGCTTCAAATACTTGTGATATACATGATTTAGCTTCAGCTGCATGCGAAACAAACGGGTTAGCTTCAAATCCAAGCTAAACACATGATTTAGCTTCAAATCAATGCGAAATAGAAGACTTAGCATCAAATCCATGCGACACAAATTATTTAGCTTCGTATACTTGCGATATAAGTGATATAGCTTCAAATGCAGGCGAAACAAACGAGTGATCTTCAAATCCAAGCGTAACACGTGATTTAACTTCAAATCAATGCGAAGTAGAAGATTTAGGTTCAAATACATGCGAAAAAAATGGTTTAGCTTCAAATACTTGTGATATACATGATTTAACTTCAACTGCATGCGAAACAAACCAGTTAGCTTCAAATCCAAGCGAAACACATGATTTACCTTCAAAGCAATGCGAAATAGAAGACTTAGCATCAAATCCATGCGAAACAAATTATTTAGCTTCATATACTTGCGATATAAGTGATATAGATTCAAATGCAGGCGAAACAATCGAGTGATCTTCAAATCCAAGCGTAACACGTGATTTAACTTCAAATCAATGCGAAGTAGCAGATTTAGGTTCAAATACATGCGAAGCAAATGGTTTAGCTTCAAACACTTGTGATATACATGATTTTGCTTCAGCTGCATGCGAAACAAACGATTTAGCTTCACACCCACGGGAAACACATGATTTAAGTTCAAATCAATCCGAAGTAGAAGGCTTAGCATCAAATCCATGCAACAAAAATTATTTAGCTTCTTATACTTGCGATATAAGTGATAAAGCTTCAAATGCAGGCGAAACACACGAGTTATCTTCAAATCCAAGCGTAACACATGATTTAACTTCAAATCAATGCGAAGTAGAAGATTTACCTTCAAATCCATACGAAACGAATGGTTTAGATTCAAATACTTGTGATATACATGATTTAGCTTCAACAGGCATGCGAAACAAACGAGTTAGCTTCAAATCCAAGCGAAACACATGATTTAGCTTCAAATCAATGCGAAATAGAAGGCTTAGCATCAAATCCATGCGACACTAATTATTTAGCATGTATACTTGCGATATAAGTGATATAGCTTCAGATGCAGGCGAAACAAACGAGTGATCTTCAAATCCAAGTGTAACACATGATTTAACTTCAAATCAATGGGAAGTAGAAGATTTACATTCAAATCCATACGAAACAAATGGTTTAGCTTCAAATACTTGTGATATACATGATTTACCTTCAGCTGCATGCGAAGCAAACGAGTTGGCTTCAAATCCAAGTGAAACACATGATTTAGCTTCAAATCAATGCGAAGTAGAAGGCTTAGCATGAAATCCATGCGACACAAATTATTTAGCTTCTTATACTTGCGATATAAGTGATAAAGCTTCAAATGCAGACGAAACAAACGAGTGAACTTTAAATCAAAGCGTAACACATGATTTAACTTCAAATCAATGCGAAGTAGAAGATTTACCTTCAAATCCATGCGAAACAAATGGTTTAGCTTCAAATACTTGTGATATACATGATTTAGCTTCAACTGCATGCGAAACAAACGAGTTAGCTTCAAATCCAAGCGAAACACATGATTTGGCTTCAAATCAATGCGAAATAGAAGGCTTAGCATCAAATCCATGCAACACAAATTATTTAGCTTCTTATACTTGCGATATAAGTGATAAAGCTTCAAAAGCAGGCGAAACAAACGAGTGAACTTTAAATCCAAGCGTAACTCATGATTTAACTTCAAGTCAATGCGAAGTAGAAGATTTACCTCCAAATCAATGCGAAACAAATGGTTTAGCTTCAATTACTTGTGATATACATGATTTAGCTTCAACTGCATGCGAAACAAACGAGTTAGCTTCAAATCCAAGCGAAACACATGATTTTGCTTCAAATCAATGCGAAATAGAAGGCTTAGCATCAAATCCATGCAACACAAATTATTTAGCTTCTTATACTTGCGATATAAGTGATAAAGCTTCAAATGCAGGCGAAACAAACGAGTGAGCTTTAAATCCAATCGTAACACATGATTTAACTTTAAATCAATGCGAAGTAGAAGATTTAGGTTCAAATACATGCGAAACAAATGGTTTAGCTTCAAATACTTGCGATATACATGATTTAGCTTCAACTGCATGCGAAACAAACGAGTTAGCTTCAAATGCAAGCGAAACACATGATTAAGCTGCAAATCAATGCGAAGTAGAAGGCTTAGCATCAAATCCATGCAACACATATTATTTAGCTTCTTATACATGCCATATAAGTGATAAAGCTTCAAATGCAGGCGAAACAAACGAGTGAGCTTTAAATCCAAGCGTAACACATGATTTAACTTCAAATCAATGGGAAGTAGAAGATTTACCTTCAAATCCATGCGAAACAAATGGTTTAGCTTCAAATACTTGTGATATACATGATTTTGCTTCAACTGCATGCGAAACAAACGATTTAGCTTCACACCCACGGGAAACACATGATTTAAGTTCAAATCAATCCGAAGTAGAAGGCTTAGCATCAAATCCATGCAACACAAATTATTTAGCTTCTTATACATGCGATATAAGTGATAAAGCTTCAGATGGAGGCGAAACAAACGAGTGATCTTCAAATCCAAGCGTAACACGTGATTTAACTTCAAATCAATGCGAAGTAGACGATTTAGGTTCAAATCCATGCGAAACAAATGGTTTAGCTTCAAATACTTGTGATATACATGATTTTGCTTCAGCTGAATGCGAAACAAACGATTTAGCTTGACACCCAAGGGAAACACATGATTTAGCTTCAAATCAATGCGAAATAGAAGGCTTAGCATCAAATCCATGCAACACAAATTATTTAGCTTCATATACTTGCGATATAAGTGATATAGCTTCAGATGTAGGCGAAACAAACGAGTGATCTTCAAATCCAAGCGTAACACATGATTTAACTTTAAATCAATGCGAAGTAGAAGATTTAGGTTCAAATACATGCGAAACAAATGGTTTAGCTTCAAATACTTGCGATATACATGATTTAGCTTCAACTGCATGCGAAACAAACGAGTTAGCTTCAAATGCAAGCGAAACACATGATTAAGCTTCAAATCAATGCGAAGTAGAAGGCTTAGCATCAAATCCATGCAACACATATTATTTAGCTTCTTATACATGCGATGTAAGTGATAAAGCTTCAACTGCATGCGAAACAAACGAGTTAGCTTCAAATGCAAGCGAAACACATGATTAAGCTTCAAATCAATGCGAAGTAGAAGGCTTAGCATCAAATCCATGCAACACAAATTATTTAGCTTCTTATACTTGCGATATAAGTGATGATGCTTCAAATGCAGGCGAAACAAACGAGTGAGCTTTAAATCCAAGCGTAACACATGATTTAATTTCAAATCAATGCGAAGTAGAAGGCTTAGCATCAAATCCATGCAACACAAATTATTTAGCTTCTTATACTTGCGATATAAGTGATGATGCTTCAAATGCAGGCGAAACAAACGAGTGAGCTTTAAATCCAAGCGTAACACATGATTTAATTTCAAATCAATGCGAAGTAGAAGGCTTAGCATCAAATCCATGCAACACAAAATATTTTGCTTCTTATACTTGCGATATAAGTGATGATGCTTCAAATGCAGGCGAAACAAACGAGTGAGCTTTAAATCCAAGCGTAACACATGATTTAATTTCAAATCAATGCGAAGTAGAAGGCTTAGCATCAAATCCATGCAACACAAATTATTTAGCTTCGTATACTTGCGATATAAGTGATATAGCTTCAAATGCAGGCGAAACAAACGAGTGATCTTCAAATCCAAGCGTAACACGTGATTTAACTTCAAATCAATGCGAAGTAGACGATTTAGGTTCAAATCCATGCGAAACAAATGGTTTAGCTTCAAATACTTGTGATATACATGATTTTGCTTCAGCTGAATGCGAAACAAACGATTTAGCTTCACACCCAAGGGAAACACATGATTTAGCTTCAAATCAATGCGAAATAGAAGGCTTAGCATCAAAGCCATGCAACACAAATTATTTAGCTTCATATACTTGCGATATAAGTGATATAGCTTCAGATGTAGGCGAAACAAACGAGTGATCTTCAAATCCAAGCGTAACACATGATTTAACTTTAAATCAATGCGAAGTAGAAGATTTAGGTTCAAATACATGCGAAACAAATGGTTTAGCTTCAAATACTTGCGATATACATGATTTAGCTTCAACTGCATGCGAAACAAACGAGTTAGCTTCAAATGCAAGCGAAACACATGATTAAGCTGCAAATCAATGCGAAGTAGAAGGCTTAGCATCAAATCCATGCAACACATATTATTTAGCTTCTTATACATGCCATATAAGTGATAAAGCTTCAAATGCAGGCGAAACAAACGAGTGAGCTTTAAATCCAAGCGTAACACATGATTTAACTTCAAATCAATGGGAAGTAGAAGATTTACCTTCAAATCCATGCGAAACAAATGGTTTAGCTTCAAATACTTGTGATATACATGATTTTGCTTCAACTGCATGCGAAACAAACGATTTAGCTTCACACCCACGGGAAACACATGATTTAAGTTCAAATCAATCCGAAGTAGAAGGCTTAGCATCAAATCCATGCAACACAAATTATTTAGCTTCTTATACATGCGATATAAGTGATAAAGCTTCAGATGCAGGCGAAACAAACGAGTGATCTTCAAATCCAAGCGTAACACGTGATTTAACTTCAAATCAATGCGAAGTAGACGATTTAGGTTCAAATCCATGCGAAACAAATGGTTTAGCTTCAAATACTTGTGATATACATGATTTTGCTTCAGCTGAATGCGAAACAAACGATTTAGCTTCACACCCAAGGGAAACACATGATTTAGCTTCAAATCAATGCGAAATAGAAGGCTTAGCATCAAATCCATGCAACACAAATTATTTAGCTTCATATACTTGCGATATAAGTGATATAGCTTCAGATGTAGGCGAAACAAACGAGTGATCTTCAAATCCAAGCGTAACACATGATTTAACTTTAAATCAATGCGAAGTAGAAGATGTAGGTTCAAATACATGCGAAACAAATGGTTTAGCTTCAAATACTTGCGATATACATGATTTAGCTTCAACTGCATGCGAAACAAACGAGTTAGCTTCAAATGCAAGCGAAACACATGATTGAGCTTCAAATCAATGCGAAGTAGAAGGCTTAGCATCAAATCCATGCAACACATATTATTTAGCTTCTTATACATGCGATGTAAGTGATAAAGCTTCAAATGCAGGCGAAACAAACGAGTGATCTTCAAATGCAAGCGTAACACATGATTTAACTTTAAATCAATGCGAAGTAGAAGATTTAGGTTGAAATACATGCGAAACAAATGGTTTAGCTTCAAATACTTGCGATATACATGATTTAGCTTCAACTGCATGCGAAACAAACGAGTTAGCTTCACACCCACGGGAAACACATGATTTAAGTTCAAATCAATCCGAAGTAGAAGGCTTAGCATCAAATCCATGCAACACAAATTATTTAGCTTCTTATACATGCGATATAAGTGATAAAGCTTCAGATGCAGGCGAAACAAACGAGTGATCTTCAAATCAAGCGTAACACGTGATTTAACTTCAAATCAATGCGAAGTAGACGATTTAGGTTCAAATCATGCGAAACAAATGGTTAGCTTCAAATACTTGTGATATACATGATTTTGCTTCAGCTGAATGCGAAACAAACGATTTAGCTTCACACCCAAGGGAAACACATGATTTAGCTTCAAATCAATGCGAAATAGAAGGCTTAGCATCAAATCCATGCAACACAAATTATTTAGCTTCATATACTTGCGATATAAGTGATATAGCTTCAGATGTAGGCGAAACAAACGAGTGATCTTCAAATCCAAGCGTAACACATGATTTAACTTTAAATCAATGCGAAGTAGAAGATGTAGGTTCAAATACATGCGAAACAAATGGTTTAGCTTCAAATACTTGCGATATACATGATTTAGCTTCAACTGCATGCGAAACAAACGAGTTAGCTTCAAATGCAAGCGAAACACATGATTGAGCTTCAAATCAATGCGAAGTAGAAGGCTTAGCATCAAATCCATGCAACACATATTATTTAGCTTCTTATACATGCGATGTAAGTGATAAAGCTTCAAATGCAGGCGAAACAAACGAGTGATCTTCAAATGCAAGCGTAACACATGATTTAACTTTAAATCAATGCGAAGTAGAAGATTTAGGTTGAAATACATGCGAAACAAATGGTTTAGCTTCAAATACTTGCGATATACATGATTTAGCTTCAACTGCATGCGAAACAAACGAGTTAGCTTCAAATGCAAGCGAAACACATGATTAAGCTTCAAATCAATGCGAAGTAGAAGGCTTAGCATCAAATCCATGCAACACAAATTATTTAGCTTCTTATACTTGCGATATAAGTGATGATGCTTCAAATGCAGGCGAAACAAACGAGTGAGCTTTAAATCCAAGCGTAACATGTGATTTAACTTCAAATCAATGCGAAGTAGACGATTTAGGTTCAAATCCATGCGAAACAAATGGTTTAGCTTCAAATACTTGTGATATACATGATTTTGCTTCAGCTGAATGCGAAACAAACGATTTAGCTTCACACCCAAGGGAAACACATGATTTAGCTTCAAATCAATGCGAAATAGAAGGCTTAGCATCAAAGCCATGCAAACACAAATTATTTAGCTTCATATACTTGCGATATAAGTGATATAGCTTCAGATGTAGGCGAAACAAACGAGTGATCTTCAAATCCAAGCGTAACACATGATTTAACTTTAAATCAATGCGAAGTAGAAGATTTAGGTTCAAATACATGCGAAACAAATGGTTTAGCTTCAAATACTTGCGATATACATGATTTAGCTTCAACTGCATGCGAAACAAACGAGTTAGCTTCAAATGCAAGCGAAACACATGATTAAGCTTCAAATCAATGCGAAGTAGAAGGCTTAGCATCAAATCCATGCAACACATATTATTTAGCTTCTTATACATGCGATGTAAGTGATAAAGCTTCAAATGCAGGCGAAACAAACGAGTGATCTTCAAATGCAAGCGTAACACATGATTTAACTTTAAATCAATGCGAAGTAGAAGATTTAGGTTCAAATACATGCGAAACAAATGGTTTAGCTTCAAATACTTGCGATATACATGATTTAGCTTCAACTGCATGCGAAACAAACGAGTTAGCTTCAAATGCAAGCGAAACACATGATTAAGCTTCAAATCAATGCGAAGTAGAAGGCTTAGCATCAAATCCATGCAACACAAATTATTTAGCTTCTTATACTTGCGATATAAGTGATGATGCTTCAAATGCAGGCGAAACAAACGAGTGAGCTTTAAATCCAAGCGTAACACATGATTTAATTTCAAATCAATGCGGAGTAGAAGGCTTAGCATCAAATCCATGCAACACAAATTATTTAGCTTCTTATACTTGCGATATAAGTGATGATGCTTCAAATGCAGGCGAAACAAACGAGTGAGCTTTAAATCCAAGCGTAACACATGATTTATTTCAAATCAATGCGAAGTAGAAGGCTTAGCATCAAATCCATGCAACACAAATTATTTAGCTTCGTATACTTGCGATATAAGTGATATAGCTTCAAATGCAGGTGAAACAAACGAGTGACCTTCAAATCCAAGCGTAACACATGATTTAACTTCAAATCAATGGGAAGTAAAAGATTTACCTTCAAATCCATGCGAAACAAATGGTTTTGTTTCAAATACGTGTGATTTACATGATTTAGATTCAGCTGCATGCGAAACAAACGAGTTAGCTTCAAATGCAAGCGAAACACATGATTTAGCTTCAAATCAATGCGAAGTAGGAGATTTACCTTCAACTCCATGCGAAACAAATGGTTTAGCTTCAAATCCAAGTGAAACACATGATTTAGCTTCAAATCAATGCGAAGTAGAAGGCTTAGCATCAAAATCCATGAAACACAAATTATTTAGCTTCTTATACTTGCGATATAAGTGATAAAGCTTCAAATGCAGACGAAACAAACGAGTGAGCTTTAAATCCAAGCGTAACACATGATTTAAATTCAAATCAATGCGAAGTAGAAGATTTACCTTCAAATCCATGCTAAACAAATGGTTTAGCTTCAAATACTTGTGATATACATGATTTAGCTTCAGCTGCATGCGAAACAACGAGTTAGCTTCAAATCCAAGCGAAATACATGATTTAGCTTCAAATCAATGCGAAGTAGAAGGCATAGCATCAAATCCATACAACACAAAGTATTTAGCATCTTATACTTGCGATATAAGTGATAAAGCTTGAAATGCTGGCGAAACAAACGAGTGAGCTTTAAATCCAAGCGTAACACATGATTTAACTTCAAATCAATTCGAAGTAGAAGATTTACCTTCAAATCCATGCGAAACAAATGGCTTAGCTTCAAATACTTGTGATATACATGATTTAGCTTCAGCTGCATGCGAAACGACGAGTTAGCTTCAAATCCAGCGAAATACATGATTTAGCTTCAAATCAATGCGAAGTAGAAGGCTTAGCATCAAATCCATGCAACGCAAAGTATTTAGCTTCTTATACTTGCGATATAAGTGATAAAGCTTGAAATGCAGGCGAAACAAACGAGTGAGCTTTAAATCCAAGCGTAACACATGATTTAACTTCAAATCAATGGGAAGTAGAAGATTTACCTTCAAATCCATGCGAAACAAATGGCTTAGATTCAAATACTTGTGATAAACATGATTTAGCTTCTCTCAACTTGCAAAACAAACGAGTTAGCTTCAAATCCAAGCGAAACACATGATTTAGCTTCAAATCAATGCGAAATAGAAGGCTTAGCATCAAATCCATGCGACACAAATTATTTAGCTTCGTATACTTGCGATATAAGTGATATAGCTTCAAATGCAGGCGAAACAAACGAGTGATCTTCAAATCCAAGCGTAACACGTGATTTAACTTCAAATCAATGCGAAGTAGAAGATTTAGGTTCAAATACATGCGAAAAAAATGGTTTAGCTTCAAATACTTGTGATATACATGATTTAACTTCAACTGCATGCGAAACAAACCAGTTAGCTTCAAATCCAAGCGAAACACATGATTTACCTTCAAAGCAATGCGAAATAGAAGACTTAGCATCAAATCCATGCGAAACAAATTATTTAGCTTCATATACTTGCGATATAAGTGATATAGATTCAAATGCAGGCGAAACAATCGAGTGATCTTCAAATCCAAGCGTAACACGTGATTTAACTTCAAATCAATGCGAAGTAGCAGATTTAGGTTCAAATACATGTGAAGCAAATGGTTTAGCTTCAAACACTTGTGATATACATGATTTTGCTTCAGCTGCATGCGAAACAAACGATTTAGCTTCACACCCACGGGAAACACATGATTTAAGTTCAAATCAATCCGAAGTAGAAGGCTTAGCATCAAATCCATGCAACAAAAATTATTTAGCTTCTTATACTTGCGATATAAGTGATAAAGCTTCAAATGCAGGCGAAACACACGAGTTATCTTCAAATCCAAGCGTAACACATGATTTAACTTCAAATCAATGCGAAGTAGAAGATTTACCTTCAAATCCATACGAAACGAATGGTTTAGATTCAAATACTTGTGATATACATGATTTAGCTTCAACAGGCATGCGAAACAAACGAGTTAGCTTCAAATCCAAGCGAAACACATGATTTAGCTTCAAATCAATGCGAAATAGAAGGCTTAGCATCAAATCCATGCGACACTAATTATTTAGCTTGTATACTTGCGATATAAGTGATATAGCTTCAGATGCAGGCGAAACAAACGAGTGATCTTCAAATCCAAGCGTAACACATGATTTAACTTCAAATCAATGGGAAGTAGAAGATTTACATTCAAATCCATGCGAAACAAATGGTTTAGCTTCAAATACTTGTGATATACATGATTTACCTTCAGCTGCATGCGAAACAAACGAGTTGGCTTCAAATCCAAGTGAAACACATGATTTAGCTTCAAATCAATGCGAAGTAGAAGGCTTAGCATGAAATCCATGCAACACAAATTATTTAGCTTCTTATACTTGCGATATAAGTGATAAAGCTTCTAATGCAGGTGAAACAAACGAGTGATCTTCAAATCCAAGCGTAACACTTGATTTAACTTTAAATCAATGGGAAGTAGAAGATTTACCTTCAAATCCATGCGAAACAAATGGTTTAGCTTCAAATACTTGTGATATACATGATTTAGCTTCAACTGCATGCGAAACAAACGAGTTAGCTTCAAATGCAAGCGAAACACATGATTAAGCTTCAAATCAATGCGAAGTAGAAGGCTTAGCATGAAATCCATGCGACACAAATTATTTAGCTTCATATACTTGCGATATAAGTGATATAGATACAAATGCAGGCGAAACAAACGAGTGATCTTCAAATCCAAGCGTAACACGTGATTTAACTTCAAATCAATGCGAAGTAGAAGATTTAGGTTCAAATCCATGCGAAACAAATGGTTTAGCTTCAAATACTTGTGATATACATGATTTAGCTTCAGCTGCATGCGAAACAAACGGCTTAGCTTCAAATCCAAGCGAAACACATGATTTAGCTTCAAATCAATGCGAAGTAGAAGGCTTAGCATGAAATCCATGCGAAACAAATGGTTTATCTTCAAATACTTGCGATATAAGTGATATAGCTTCAAATGCAGGCGAAACACACGAGTTATCTTCAAATCCAAGCGTAACACATGATTTAACTTCAAATCAATGGGAAGTAGAAGATTTACCTTCAAATCCATGCGAAACAAATGGTTTAGCTTCAAATACTTGTGATATACATGATTTAGCTTCAACTGCATGCGAAACAAACGAGTTAGCTTCAAATGCAAGCGAAACACATGATTAAGCTTCAAATCAATGCGAAGTAGAAGGCTTAGCATCAAATCCATGCAACACAAATTATTTAACTTCTTATACTTGCGATATAAGTGATAAAGCTTCAAATGCAGGCGAAACAAACGAGTGAGCTTTAAATCCAAGCGTAACACATGATTTAACTTCAAATCAATGGGAAGTAGAAGATTTACCTTCAAATCCATGCGAAACAAATGGCTTAGCTTCAAATACTTGTGATAAACATGATTTACCTTCAACTGCATGCAAAACAAACGAGTTAGCTTCAAATCCAAGCGAAACACATGATTTAGCTTCAAATCAATGCGAAATAGAAGGCTTAGCATCAAATCCATGCGACACAAATTATTTAGCTTCGTATACTTGCGATATAAGTTATATAGCTTCAAATGCAGGTGAAACAAACGAGTGACCTTCAAATCCAAGCGTAACACATGATTTAACTTCAAATCAATGGGAAGTAGAAGATTTACCTTAAAATCAATGCGAAACAAATGGTTTAGCTTCAAATACTCGTGATATACACGATGTAGCTTCAGCTGCATGCGAAACAAACGAGTTAGCTTCAAATCCAAGCGAAACACATGATTTAGCTTCAAATCAATGCGAAATAGAAGGCTTAGCATCAAATCCGTGCTACACAAATTATTTAGCTTCGTATACTTGCGATATAAGTGATATAGCTTCAAATGCAGGCGAAACAAACGAGTGATCTTCAAATCCAAGCGTAACACGTGATTTAACTTCAAATCAATGCGAAGTAGAAGATTTAGGTTCAAATACATGCGAAAAAAATGGTTTAGCTTCAAATACTTGTGATATACATGATTTAACTTCAACTGCATGCGAAACAAACCAGTTAGCTTCAAATCCAAGCGAAACACATGATTTACCTTCAAAGCAATGCGAAATAGAAGACTTAGCATCAAATCCATGCAACACAAATTATTTAGCTTCTTATACATGCGATATAAGTGATAAAGCTTCAGATGCAGGCGAAACAAACGAGTGATCTTCAAATCCAAGCGTAACACGTGATTTAACTTCAAATCAATGCGAAGTAGACGATTTAGGTTCAAATCCATGCGAAACAAATGGTTTAGCTTCAAATACTTGCGATATACATGATTTAGCTTCAACTGCATGCGAAACAAACGAGTTAGCTTCACACCCACGGGAAACACATGATTTAAGTTCAAATCAATCCGAAGTAGAAGGCTTAGCATCAAATCCATGCAACACAAATTATTTTGCTTCTTATACTTGCGATATAAGTGATAAAGCTTCAAATGCAGGCGAAACAAACGAGTGAGCTTTAAATCCAAGCGTAACACATGGTTTAACTTCAAATCAATGGGAAGTAGAAGATTTACCTTCAAATCCATGCGAAACAAATGGCTTAGATTCAAATACTTGTGATAAACATGATTTAGCTTCAACTGCATGCAAAACAAACGAGTTAGCTTCAAATCCAAGCGAAACACATGATTTAGCTTCAAATCAATGCGAAATAGAAGGCTTAGCATCAAATCCATGCGACACAAATTATTTAGCTTCGTATACTTGCGATATAAGTGATATAGCTTCAAATGCAGGCGAAACAAACGAGTGATCTTCAAATCCAAGCGTAACACGTGATTTAACTTCAAATCAATGCGAAGTAGAAGATTTAGGTTCAAATACATGCGAAAAAAATGGTTTAGCTTCAAATACTTGTGATATACATGATTTAACTTCAACTGCATGCGAAACAAACCAGTTAGCTTCAAATCCAAGTGAAACACATGATTTACCTTCAAAGCAATGCGAAATAGAAGACTTAGCATCAAATCCATGCGAAATAAATTATTTAGCTTCATATACTTGCGATATAAGTGATATAGATTCAAATGCAGGCGAAACAATCGAGTGATCTTCAAATCCAAGCGTAACACGTGATTTAACTTCAAATCAATGCGAAGTAGCAGATTTAGGTTCAAATACATGTGAAGCAAATGGTTTAGCTTCAAACACTTGTGATATACATGATTTTGCTTCAGCTGCATGCGAAACAAACGATTTAGCTACACACCCACGGGAAACACATGATTTAAGTTCAAATCAATCCGAAGTAGAAGGCTTAGCATCAAATCCATGCAACAAAAATTATTTAGCTTCTTATACTTGCGATATAAGTGATAAAGCTTCAAATGCAGGCGAAACACACGAGTTATCTTCAAATCCAAGCGTAACACATGATTTAACTTCAAATCAATGCGAAGTAGAAGATTTACCTTCAAATCCATACGAAACGAATGGTTTAGATTCAAATACTTGTGATATACATGATTTAGCTTCAACAGGCATGCGAAACAAACGAGTTAGCTTCAAATCCAAGCGAAACACATGATTTAGCTTCAAATCAATGCGAAATAGAAGGCTTAGCATCAAATCCATGCGACACTAATTATTTAGCTTGTATACTTGCGATATAAGTGATATAGCTTCAGATGCAGGCGAAACAAACGAGTGATCTTCAAATCCAAGCGTAACACATGATTTAACTTCAAATCAATGGGAAGTAGAAGATTTACATTCAAATCCATGCGAAACAAATGGTTTAGCTTCAAATACTTGTGATATACATGATTTACCTTCAGCTGCATGCGAAGCAAACGAGTTGGCTTCAAATCCAAGTGAAACACATGATTTAGCTTCAAATCAATGCGAAGTAGAAGGCTTAGCATGAAATCCATGCAACACAAATTATTTAGCTTCTTATACTTGCGATATAAGTGATAAAGCTTCAAATGCAGGTGAAACAAACGAGTGATCTTCAAATCCAAGCGTAACACTTGATTTAACTTTAAATCAATGGGAAGTAGAAGATTTACCTTCAAATCCATGCGAAACAAATGGTTTAGCTTCAAATACTTGTGATATACATGATTTAGCTTCAACTGCATGCGAAACAAACGAGTTAGCTTCAAATGCAAGCGAAACACATGATTAAGCTTCAAATCAATGCGAAGTAGAAGGCTTAGCATGAAATCCATGCGACACAAATTATTTAGCTTCGTATACTTGCGATATAAGTGATATAGATACAATTGCAGGCGAAACAAACGAGTGATCTTCAAATCCAAGCGTAACACGTGATTTAACTTCAAATCAATGCGAAGTAGAAGATTTAGGTTCAAATCCATGCGAAACAAATGGTTTAGCTTCAAATACTTGTGATATACATGATTTAGCTTCAGCTGCATGCGAAACAAACGGGTTAGCTTCAAATCCAAGCGAAACACATGATTTAGCTTCAAATCAATGCGAAGTAGAAGGCTTAGCATGAAATCCATGCGAAACAAATGGTTTATCTTCAAATACTTGCGATATAAGTGATATAGCTTCAAATGCAGGCGAAACACACGAGTTATCTTCAAATCCAAGCGTAACACATGATTTAACTTCAAATCAATGGGAAGTAGAAGATTTACCTTCAAATCCATGCGAAACAAATGGTTTAGCTTCAAATACTTGTGATATACATGATTTAGCTTCAACTGCATGCGAAACAAACGAGTTAGCTTCAAATGCAAGCGAAACACATGATTAAGCTTCAAATCAATGCGAAGTAGAAGGCTTAGCATCAAATCCATGCAACACAAATTATTTAACTTCTTATACTTGCGATATAAGTGATAAAGCTTCAAATGCAGGCGAAACAAAAGAGTGAGCTTTAAATCCAAGCGTAACACATGCTTTAACTTCAAATCAATGCGAAGTACAAGATTTACCTTCAAATCCATGCGAAACGAATGGTTTAGATTCAAATACTTGTGATATACATGATTTAGCTTCAACAGGCATGCGAAACAAACGAGTTAGCTTCAAATCCAAGCGAAACACATGATTTAGCTTCAAATCAATGCGAAATAGAAGGCTTAGCATCAAATCCATGCTACACAAATTATTTAGCTTCGTATACTTGCGATATAAGTGATATAGCTTCAAATGCAGGCGAAACAAACGAGTGATCTTCAAATCCAAGCGTAACACGTGATTTAACTTCAAATCAATGCGAAGTAGAAGATTTAGGTTCAAGTACATGCGAAAAAAAATGGTTTAGCTTCAAATACTTGTGATATACATGATTTAACTTCAACTGCATGCGAAACAAACCAGTTAGCTTCAAATCCAAGCGAAACACATGATTTACCTTCAAAGCAATGCGAAATAGAAGGCTTAGCATCAAATCCATGCGACACAAATTATTTAGCTTCATATACTTGCGATATAAGTGATATAGATACAAATGCAGGCGAAACAAACGAGTGAACTTTAAATCCAAGCGTAACACATGATTTAACTTCAAATCAATGCGAAGTAGAAGATTTAGGTTCAAATCCATGCGAAACAAATGGCTTAGCTTCAAATACTTGTGATATACATGATTTAGCTTCAGCTGCATGCGAAACGACGAGTTAGCTTCAAATCCAAGCGAAATACATGATTTAGCTTCAAATCAATGCGAAGTAGAAGGCTTAGCATCAAATCCATGCAACGCAAAGTATTTAGCTTCTTATACTTGCGATATAAGTGATAAAGCTTGAAATGCAGGCGAAACAAACGAGTGAGCTTTAAATCCAAGCGTAACACATGATTTAACTTCAAATCAATGGGAAGTAGAAGATTTACCTTCAAATCCATGCGAAACAAATGGCTTAGATTCAAATACTTGTGATATACATGATTTAGCTTCAGCTGCATGCGAAGCAAACGAGTTGGCTTCAAATCCAAGTGAAACACATGATTTAGCTTCAAATCAATGCGAAGTAGAAGGCTTAGCATGAAATCCATGCAACACAAATTATTTAGCTTCTTATACTTGCGATATAAGTGATAAAGCTTCAAATGCAGGTGAAACAAACGAGTGATCTTCAAATCCAAGCGTAACACTTGATTTAACTTTAAATCAATGGGAAGTAGAAGATTTACCTTCAAATCCATGCGAAACAAATGGTTTAGCTTCAAATACTTGTGATATACATGATTTCGCTTCAACTGCATGCGAAACAAACGAGTTAGCTTCAAATCCAAGCGAAACACATGATTTAGCTTCAAATCAATGCGAAATAGAAGACTTAGCATCAAATCCATGCGACACAAATTATTTAGCTTCGTATACTTGCGATATAAGTGATATAGCTTCAAATGCAGGCGAAACAAACGAGTGATCTTCAAATCCAAGCGTAACACGTGATTTAACTTCAAATCAATGCGAAGTAGAAGATTTAGGTTCAAATACATGCGAAAAAAATGGTTTAGCTTCAAATACTTGTGATATACATGATTTAACTTCAACTGCATGCGAAACAAACCAGTTAGCTTCAAATCCAAGCGAAACACATGATTTACCTTCAAAGCAATGCGAAATAGAAGACTTAGCATCAAATCCATGCGAAACAAATTATTTAGCTTCATATACTTGCGATATAAGTGATATAGATTCAAATGCAGGCGAAACAATCGAGTGATCTTCAAATCCAAGCGTAACACGTGATTTAACTTCAAATCAATGCGAAGTAGCAGATTTAGGTTCAAATACATGTGAAGCAAATGGTTTAGCTTCAAACACTTGTGATATACATGATTTTGCTTCAGCTGCATGCGAAACAAACGATTTAGCTTCACACCCACGGGAAACACATGATTTAAGTTCAAATCAATCCGAAGTAGAAGGCTTAGCATCAAATCCATGCAACAAAAATTATTTAGCTTCTTATACTTGCGATATAAGTGATAAAGCTTCAAATGCAGGCGAAACACACGAGTTATCTTCAAATCCAAGCGTAACACATGATTTAACTTCAAATCAATGCGAAGTAGAAGATTTACCTTCAAATCCATACGAAACGAATGGTTTAGATTCAAATACTTGTGATATACATGATTTAGCTTCAACAGGCATGCGAAACAAACGAGTTAGCTTCAAATCCAAGCGAAACACATGATTTAGCTTCAAATCAATGCGAAATAGAAGGCTTAGCATCAAATCCATGCGACTCTAATTATTTAGCTTGTATACTTGCGATATAAGTGATATAGCTTCAGATGCAGGCGAAACAAACGAGTGATCTTCAAATCCAAGCGTAACACATGATTTAACTTCAAATCAATGGGAAGTAGAAGATTTACATTCAAATCCATGCGAAACAAATGGTTTAGCTTCAAATACTTGTGATATACATGATTTACCTTCAGCTGCATGCGAAGCAAACGAGTTGGCTTCAAATCCAAGTGAAACACATGATTTAGCTTCAAATCAATGCGAAGTAGAAGGCTTAGCATGAAATCCATGCAACACAAATTATTTAGCTTCTTATACTTGCGATATAAGTGATAAAGCTTCAAATGCAGGTGAAACAAACGAGTGATCTTGAAATCCAAGCGTAACACTTGATTTAACTTTAAATCAATGGGAAGTAGAAGATTTACCTTCAAATCCATGCGAAACAAATGGTTTAGCTTCAAATACTTGTGATATACATGATTTAGCTTCAACTGCATGCGAAACAAACGAGTTAGCTTCAAATGCAAGCGAAACACATGATTAAGCTTCAAATCAATGCGAAGTAGAAGGCTTAGCATGAAATCCATGCGACACAAATTATTTAGCTTCATATACTTGCGATATAAGTGATATAGATACAAATGCAGGCGAAACAAACGAGTGATCTTCAAATCCAAGCGTAACACGTGATTTAACTTCAAATCAATGCGAAGTAGAAGATTTAGGTTCAAATCCATGCGAAACAAATGGTTTAGCTTCAAATACTTGTGATATACATGATTTAGCTTCAGCTGCATGCGAAACAAACGGGTTAGCTTCAAATCCAAGCGAAACACATGATTTAGCTTCAAATCAATGCGAAGTAGAAGGCTTAGCATCAAATCCATGCAACACAAATTATTTAGCTTCTTATACTTGCGATATAAGTGATAAAGCTTCAAATGCAGACGAAACAAACGAGTGAGCTTTAAATCCAAGCGTAACACACGATTTAACTTCAAATCAATGCGAAGTAGAAGATTTACCTTCAAATCCATGCTAAACAAATGGTTTAGCTTCAAATACTTGTGATATACATGATTTAGCTTCAGCTGCATGCGAAACAACGAGTTAGCTTCAAATCCAAGCGAAATACATGATTAAGCTTCAAATCAATGCGAAGTAGAAGGCTTAGCATCAAATCCATGCAACACAAATTATTTAGCTTCTTATACTTGCGATATAAGTGATAAAGCTTCAAATGCAGGCGAAACAAACGAGTGTGCTTTAAATCCAAGCGTAACATATGATTTAACTTCAAATCAATGCGAAGTAGAAGATTTACCTTCAAATCCATGCGAAACAAATGGTTTAGCTTCAAATACTTGTGATATACATGATTTAGCTTCAGCTGCATGCGAAACAAACGGGTTAGCTTCAAATCCAAGCGAAACACATGATTTAGCTTCAAATCAATGCGAAATAGAAGGCTTAGCATCAAATCCATGCGACACAAATTATTTAGCTTCATATACTTGCGATATAAGTGATATAGATACAAATGCAGGCGAAACAAACGAGTGATCTTCAAATCCAAGCGTAACACGTGATTTAACTTCAAATCAATGCGAAGTAGAAGATTTAGGTTCAAATCCATGCGAAACAAATGGTTTAGCTTCAAATACTTGTGATATACATGATTTAGCTTCAGCTGCATGCGAAACAAACGGGTTAGCTTCAAATCCAAGCGAAACACATGATTTAGCTTCAAATCAATGCGAAGTAGAAGGCTTAGCATGAAATCCATGCGAAACAAATGGTTTAGCTTCAAATACTTGCGATATAAGTGATATAGCTTCAAATGCAGGCGAAACACACGAGTTATCTTCAAATCCAAGCGTAACACATGATTTAACTTCAAATCAATGGGAAGTAGAAGATTTACCTTCAAATCCATGCGAAACAAATGGTTTAGCTTCAAATACTTGTGATATACATGATTTAGCTTCAACTGCATGCGAAACAAACGAGTTAGCTTCAAATGCAAGCGAAACACATGATTAAGCTTCAAATCAATGCGAAGTAGAAGGCTTAGCATGAAATCCATGCGACACAAATTATTTAGCTTCATATACTTGCGATATAAGTGATATAGATACAAATGCAGGCGAAACAAACGAGTGATCTTCAAATCCAAGCGTAACACGTGATTTAACTTCAAATCAATGCGAAGTAGAAGATTTAGGTTCAAATCCATGCGAAACAAATGGTTTAGCATCAAATACTTGTGATATACATGATTTAGCTTCAGCTGCATGCGAAACAAACGGGTTAGCTTCAAATCCAAGCGAAACACATGATTTAGCTTCAAATCAATGCGAAGTAGAAGGCTTAGCATGAAATCCATGCGAAACAAATGGTTTAGCTTCAAATACTTGCGATATAAGTGATATAGCTTCAAATGCAGGCGAAACACACGAGTTATCTTCAAATCCAAGCGTAACACATGATTTAACTTCAAATCAATGCGAAGTAGAAGATTTATCTTCAAATCCATGCGAAACGAATGGTTTAGATTCAAATACTTGTGATATACATGATTTAGCTTCAACAGGCATGCGAAACAAACGAGTTAGCTTCAAATCCAAGCGAAACACATGATTTAGCTTCAAATCAATGCGAAGTAGAAGGCTTAGCATCAAATCCATGCAACACAAATTATTTAGCTTCTTATACTTGCGATATAAGTGATAAAGCTTCAAATGCAGACGAAACAAACGAGTGAGCTTTAAATCCAAGCGTAACACATGATTTAACTTCAAATCAATGGGAAGTAGAAGATTTACCTTCAAATCCATGCTAAACAAATGGTTTAGCTTCAAATACTTGTGATATACATGATTTAGCTTCAGCTGCATGCGAAACAACGAGTTAGCTTCAAATCCAAGCGAATTACATGATTTAGCTTCAAATCAATGCGAAGTAGAAGGCTTAGCATCAAATCCATGCAACACAAAGTATTTAGCTTCTTATACTTGCGATATAAGTGATAAAGCTTGAAATGCAGGCGAAACAAACGAGTGAGCTTTAAATCCAAGCGTAACACATGATTTAACTTCAAATCAATGGGAAGTAGAAGATTTACCTTCAAATCCATACGAAACAAATGGCTTAGCTTCAAATATTTGTGATAAACATGATTTAGCTTCAACTGCATGCAAAACAAACGAGTTAGCTTCAAATCCAAGCGAAACACATGATTTAGCTTCAAATCAATGCGAAATAGAAGGCTTAGCATCAAATCCATGCGACACAAATTATTTAGCTTCGTATACTTGCGATATAAGTGATATAGATTCAAATGCAGGCGAAACAAACGAGTGATCTTCAAATCCAAGCGTAACACGTGATTTAACTTCAAATCAATGCGAAGTAGCAGATTTAGGTTCAAATACATGCGAAGCAAATGGTTTAGCTTCAAATACTTGTGATATACATGATTTTGCTTCAGCTGCATGCGAAACAAACGATTTAGCTTCACACCCACGGGAAACACATGATTTAAGTTCAAATCAATCCGAAGTAGAAGGCTTAGCATCAAATCCATGCAACAAAAATTATTTAGCTTCTTATACTTGCGATATAAGTGATAAAGCTTCAAATGCAGGCGAAACAAACGAGTGAGCTTTAAATACAAGCGTAACACATGATTTAACTTCAAATCAATTCGAAGTAGAAGATTTACCTTCAAATCCATACGAAACGAATGGTTTAGATTCAAATACTTGTGATATACATGATTTAGCTTCAACAGGCATGCGAAACAAACGAGTTAGCTTCAAATCCAAGCGAAACACATGATTTAGCTTCAAATCAATGCGAAATAGAAGGCTTAGCATCAAATCCATGCGACACTAATTATTTAGCTCGTATACTTGCGATATAAGTGATATAGCTTCAGAAGCAGGCGAAACAAACGAGTGAGCTTTAAATCCAAGCGTAACACATGATTTAACTTCAAATCAATGGGAAGTAGAAGATTTACCTTCAAATCCATGCTAAACAAATGGTTTAGCTTCAAATACTTGTGATATACATGATTTAGCTTCAGCTGCATGCGAAACAACGAGTTAGCTTCAAATCCAAGCGAAACACATGATTTAGCTTCAAATCAATGCGAAATAGAAGGCTTAGCATCAAATCCATGCTACACAAATTATTTAGCTTCGTATACTTGCGATATAAGTGATATAGCTTCAAATGCAGGCGAAACAAACGAGTGATCTTCAAATCCAAGCGTAACACGTGATTTAACTTCAAATCAGTGCGAAGTAGAAGATTTAGGTTCAAATACATGCGAAAAAAATGGTTTAGCTTCAAATACTTGTGATATACATGATTTTGCTTCAGCTGCATGCGAAACAAACGATTTAGCTTCACACCCACGGGAAACACATGATTTAAGTTCAAATCAATCCGAAGTAGAAGGCTTAGCATCAAATCCATGCAACAAAAATTATTTAGCTTCTTATACTTGCGATATAAGTGATAAAGCTTCAAATGCAGGCGAAACAAACGAGTGAGCTTTAAATACAAGCGTAACACATGATTTAACTTCAAATCAATTCGAAGTAGAAGATTTACCTTCAAATCCATACGAAACGAATGGTTTAGATTCAAATACTTGTGATATACATGATTTAGCTTCAACAGGCATGCGAAACAAACGAGTTAGCTTCAAATCCAAGCGAAACACATGATTTAGCTTCAAATCAATGCGAAATAGAAGGCTTAGCATCAAATCCATGCGACACTAATTATTTAGCTCGTATACTTGCGATATAAGTGATATAGCTTCAGAAGCAGGCGAAACAAACGAGTGAGCTTTAAATCCAAGCGTAACACATGATTTAACTTCAAATCAATGGGAAGTAGAAGATTTACCTTCAAATCCATGCTAAACAAATGGTTTAGCTTCAAATACTTGTGATATACATGATTTAGCTTCAGCTGCATGCGAAACAACGAGTTAGCTTCAAATCCAAGCGAAACACATGATTTAGCTTCAAATCAATGCGAAATAGAAGGCTTAGCATCAAATCCATGCTACACAAATTATTTAGCTTCGTATACTTGCGATATAAGTGATATAGCTTCAAATGCAGGCGAAACAAACGAGTGATCTTCAAATCCAAGCGTAACACGTGATTTAACTTCAAATCAGTGCGAAGTAGAAGATTTAGGTTCAAATACATGCGAAAAAAATGGTTTAGCTTCAAATACTTGTGATATACATGATTTAACTTCAACTGCATGCGAAACAAACCAGTTAGCTTCAAATCCAAGCGAAACACATGATTTAGCTTCAAAGCAATGCGAAATAGAAGACTTAGCATCAAATCCATGCGTAACAAATTATTTAGCTTCATGTACTTGCGATATAAGTGATATAGATTCAAATGCAGGCGAAACAAACGAGTGATCTTCAAATCCAAGCGTAACACGTGATTTAACTTCAAATCAATGCGAAGTAGCAGATTTAGGTTCAAATACATGCGAAGCAAATGGTTTAGCTTCAAATACTTGTGATATACATGATTTTGCTTCAGCTGCATGCGAAACAAACGATTTAGCTTCACACCCACGGGAAACACATGATTTAAGTTCAAATCAATCCGAAGTAGAAGGCTTAGCATCAAATCCATGCAACAAAAATTATTTAGCTTCTTATACTTGCGATATAAGTGATAAAGCTTCAAATGCAGGCGAAACAAACGAGTGAGCTTTAAATCCAAGCGTAACACATGATTTAACTTCAAATCAATGCGAAGTAGAAGATTTACCTTCAAATCCATACGAAACGAATGGTTTAGATTCAAATACTTGTGATATACATGATTTAGCTTCAACAGGCATGCGAAACAAACGAGTTAGCTTCAAATCCAAGCGAAACACATGATTTAGCTTCAAATCAATGCGAAATAGAAGGCTTAGCATCAAATCCATGCGACACTAATTATTTAGCTCGTATACTTGCGATATAAGTGATATAGCTTCAGATGCAGGCGAAACAAACGAGTGAGCTTTAAATCCAAGCGTAACACATGATTTAACTTCAAATCAATGGGAAGTAGAAGATTTACCTTCAAATCCATGCTAAACAAATGGTTTAGCTTCAAATACTTGTGATATACATGATTTAGCTTCAGCTGCATGCGAAACAACGAGTTAGCTTCAAATCCAAGCGAAATACATGATTTAGCTTCAAATCAATGCGAAGTAGAAGGCTTAGCATCAAATCCATGCAACACAAAGTATTTAGCATCTTATACTTGCGATATAAGTGATAAAGCTTGAAATGCAGGCGAAACAAACGAGTGAGCCTTAAATCCAAGCGTAACACATGATTTAACTTCAAATCAATTCGAAGTAGAAGATTTACCTTCAAATCCATGCGAAACAAATGGCTTAGCTTCAAATACTTGTGATATACATGATTTAGCTTCAGCTGCATGCGAAACAACGAGTTAGCTTCAAATCCAAGCGAAATACATGATTTAGCTTCAAATCAATGCGAAGTAGAAGGCTTAGCATCAAATCCATGCAACACAAAGTATTTAGCTTCTTATACTTGCGATATGAGTGATAAAGCTTGAAATGCAGGCGAAACAAACGAGTGAGCTTTAAATCCAAGCGTAACACATGATTTAACTTCAAATCAATGGGAAGTAGAAGATTTACCTTCAAATCCATACGAAACAAATGGCTTAGCTTCAAATATTTGTGATAAACATGATTTAGCTTCAACTGCATGCAAAACAAACGAGTTAGCTTCAAATCCAAGCGAAACACATGATTTAGCTTCAAATCAATGCGAAATAGAAGGCTTAGCATCAAATCCATGCGACACAAATTATTTAGCTTCGTATACTTGCGATATAAGTGATATAGATTCAAATGCAGGCGAAACAAACGAGTGATCTTCAAATCCAAGCGTAACACGTGATTTAACTTCAAATCAATGCGAAGTAGCAGATTTAGGTTCAAATACATGCGAAGCAAATGGTTTAGCTTCAAATACTTGTGATATACACGATTTAGCTTCAGCTGCATGCGAAACAAACGAGTTCGCTTCAAATCCAAGCGAAACACATGATTTAGCTTCAAATCAATGCGAAATAGAAGGCTTAGCATCAAATCCATGCTACACAAATTATTTAGCTTCGTATACTTGCGATATAAGTGATATAGCTTCAAATGCAGGCGAAACAAACGAGTGATCTTCAAATCCAAGCGTAACACGTGATTTAACTTCAAATCAATGCGAAGTAGGAGATTTAGGTTCAAATACATGCGAAAAAAATGGTTTAGCTTCAAATACTTGTGATATACATGATTTAACTTCAACTGCATGCGAAACAAACCAGTTAGCTTCAAATCCAAGCGAAACACATGATTTAGCTTCAAAGCAATGCGAAATAGAAGACTTAGCATCAAATCCATGTGAAACAAATTATTTAGCTTCATGTACTTGCGTTATAAGTGATATAGATTCAAATGCAGGCGAAACAAACGAGTGATCTTCAAATCCAAGCGTAACACGTGATTTAACTTCAAATCAATGCGAAGTAGCAGATTTAGGTTCAAATACATGCGACGCAAATGGTTTAGCTTCAAATACTTGTGATATACATGATTTTGCTTCAGCTGCATGCGAAACAAACGATTTAGCTTCACACCCACGGGAAACACATGATTTAAGTTCATATCAATCCGAAGTAGAAGGCTTAGCATCAAATCCATGCAACAAAAATTATTTAGCTTCTTATACTTGCGATATAAGTGATAAAGCTTCAAATGCAGGCGAAACAAACGAGTGAGCTTTAAATCCAAGCGTAACACATGATTTAACTTCAAATCAATGCGAAGTAGAAGATTTACCTTCAAATCCATACGAAACGAATGGTTTGGATTCAAATACTTGTGATATACATGATTTAGCTTCAACAGGCATGCGAAACAAACGAGTTAGCTTCAAATCCAAGCGAAACACATGATTTAGCTTCAAATCAATGCGAAATAGAAGGCTTAGCATCAAATCCATGCGACACTAATTATTTAGCTCGTATACTTGCGATATAAGTGATATAGCTTCAGATGCAGGCGAAACAAACGAGTGATCTTCAAATCCAAGCGTAACACATGATTTAACTTCAAATCAATGGGAAGTAGAAGATTTACATTCAAATCCATGCGAAACAAATGGTTTAGCTTCAAATACTTGTGATATACATGATTTACCTTCAGCTGCATGCGAAACAAACGAGTTGGCTTCAAATCCAAGTGAAACACATGATTTAGCTTCAAATCAATGCGAAGTAGAAGGCTTAGCATCAAATCCATGCAACAAAAATTATTTAGCTTCTTATACTTGCGATATAAGTGATAAAGCTTCAAATGCAGGCGAAACAAACGAGTGAGCTTTAAATCCAAGCGTAACACATGATTTAACTTCAAATCAATGCGAAGTAGAAGATTTACCTTCAAATCCATACGAAACGAATGGTTTGGATTCAAATACTTGTGATATACATGATTTAGCTTCAACAGGCATGCGAAACAAACGAGTTAGCTTCAAATCCAAGCGAAACACATGATTTAGCTTCAAATCAATGCGAAATAGAAGGCTTAGCATCAAATCCATGCGACACTAATTATTTAGCTCGTATACTTGCGATATAAGTGATATAGCTTCAGATGCAGGCGAAACAAACGAGTGATCTTCAAATCCAAGCGTAACACATGATTTAACTTCAAATCAATGGGAAGTAGAAGATTTACATTCAAATCCATGCGAAACAAATGGTTTAGCTTCAAATACTTGTGATATACATGATTTACCTTCAGCTGCATGCGAAACAAACGAGTTGGCTTCAAATCCAAGTGAAACACATGATTTAGCTTCAAATCAATGCGAAGTAGAAGGCTTAGCATCAAATCCATGCAACACAAATTATTTAGCTTCTTATACTTGCGATATAAGTGTTAAAACTTCAAATGCAGACGAAACAAACGAGTGAGCTTTAAATCCAAGCGTAACACATGATTTAACTTCAAATCAATGCGAAGTAAAAGATTTACCTCCAAATCCATGCTAAACAAATGGTTTAGCTTCAAATATTTGTGATATACATGATTTAGCTTCAACTGCATGCGAAACAAACCAGTTAGCTTCAAATCCAAGCGAAACACATGATTTAGCTTCACAGCAATGCGAAATAGAAGACTTAGCATCAAATCCATGCGAAACAAATTATTTAGCTTCATGTACTTGCGATATAAGTGATATAGATTCAAATGCAGACGAAACAAACGAGTGATCTTCAAATCCAAGCGTAACACATGATTTAACTTCAAATCAATGGGAAGTAGAAGATTTACATTCAAATCCATGCGAAACAAATGGTTTAGCTTCAAATACTTGTGATATACATGATTTACCTTCAGCTGCATGCGAAACAAACGAGTTGGCTTCAAATCCAAGTGAAACACATGATTTAGCTTCAAATCAATGCGAAGTAGAAGGCTTAGCATCAAATCCATGCAACAAAAATTATTTAGCTTCTTATACTTGCGATATAAGTGATATAGATTCAAATGCAGGCGAAACAAACGAGTGATCTTCAAATCCAAGCGTAACACATGATTTAACTTCAAATCAATGGGAAGTAGAAGATTTACATTCAAATCCATGCGAAACAAATGGTTTAGCTTCAAATACTTGTGATATACATGATTTACCTTCAGCTGCATGCGAAACAAACGAGTTGGCTTCAAATCCAAGTGAAACACATGATTTAGCTTCAAATCAATGCGAAGTAGAAGGCTTAGCATCAAATCCATGCAACAAAAATTATTTAGCTTCTTATACTTGCGATATAAGTGATAAAGCTTCAAATGCAGGCGAAACAAACGAGTGAGCTTTAAATCCAAGCGTAACACATGATTTAACTTCAAATCAATGCGAAGTAGAAGATTTACCTTCAAATCCATACGAAACGAATGGTTTGGATTCAAATACTTGTGATATACATGATTTAGCTTCAACAGGCATGCGAAACAAACGAGTTAGCTTCAAATCCAAGCGAAACACATGATTTAGCTTCAAATCAATGCGAAATAGAAGGCTTAGCATCAAATCCATGCGACACTAATTATTTAGCTCGTATACTTGCGATATAAGTGATATAGCTTCAGATGCAGGCGAAACAAACGAGTGATCTTCAAATCCAAGCGTAACACATGATTTAACTTCAAATCAATGGGAAGTAGAAGATTTACATTCAAATCCATGCGAAACAAATGGTTTAGCTTCAAATACTTGTGATATACATGATTTACCTTCAGCTGCATGCGAAACAAACGAGTTGGCTTCAAATCCAAGTGAAACACATGATTTAGCTTCAAATCAATGCGAAGTAGAAGGCTTAGCATCAAATCCATGCAACACAAAGTATTTAGCATCTTATACTTGCGATATAAGTGATAAAGCTTGAAATGCAGGCGAAACAAACGAGTGAGCCTTAAATCCAAGCGTAACACATGATTTAACTTCAAATCAATTCGAAGTAGAAGATTTACCTTCAAATCCATGCGAAACAAATGGCTTAGCTTCAAATACTTGTGATATACATGATTTAGCTTCAGCTGCATGCGAAACAACGAGTTAGCTTCAAATCCAAGCGAAATACATGATTTAGCTTCAAATCAATGCGAAGTAGAAGGCTTAGCATCAAATCCATGCAACACAAAGTATTTAGCTTCTTATACTTGCGATATAAGTGATAAAGCTTGAAATGCAGGCGAAACAAACGAGTGAGCTTTAAATCCAAGCGTAACACATGATTTAACTTCAAATCAATGGGAAGTAGAAGATTTACCTTCAAATCCATACGAAACAAATGGCTTAGCTTCAAATATTTGTGATAAACATGATTTAGCTTCAACTGCATGCAAAACAAACGAGTTAGCTTCAAATCCAAGCGAAACACATGATTTAGCTTCACATCAATGCGAAATAGAAGGCTTAGCATCAAATCCATGCGACACAAATTATTTAGCTTCGTATACTTGCGATATAAGTGATATAGATTCAAATGCAGGCGAAACAAACGAGTGATCTTCAAATCCAAGCGTAACACGTGATTTAACTTCAAATCAATGCGAAGTAGCAGATTTAGGTTCAAATACATGCGAAGCAAATGGTTTAGCTTCAAATACTTGTGATATACACGATTTAGCTTCAGCTGCATGCGAAACAAACGAGTTCGCTTCAAATCCAAGCGAAACACATGATTTAGCTTCAAATCAATGCGAAATAGAAGGCTTAGCATCAAATCCATGCTACACAAATTATTTAGCTTCGTATACTTGCGATATAAGTGATATAGCTTCAAATGCAGGCGAAACAAACGAGTGATCTTCAAATCCAAGCGTAACACGTGATTTAACTTCAAATCAATGCGAAGTAGGAGATTTAGGTTCAAATACATGCGAAAAAAATGGTTTAGCTTCAAATACTTGTGATATACATGATTTAACTTCAACTGCATGCGAAACAAACCAGTTAGCTTCAAATCCAAGCGAAACACATGATTTAGCTTCAAAGCAATGCGAAATAGAAGACTTAGCATCAAATCCATGCGAAACAAATTATTTAGCTTCATGTACTTGCGATATAAGTGATATAGATTCAAATGCAGGCGAAACAAACCAGTGATCTTCAAATCCAAGCGTAACACGTGATTTAACTTCAAATCAATGCGAAGTAGCAGATTTAGGTTCAAATACATGCGACGCAAATGGTTTAGCTTCAAATACTTGTGATATACATGATTTTGCTTCAGCTGCATGCGAAACAAACGATTTAGCTTCACACCCACGGGAAACACATGATTTAAGTTCAAATCAATCCGAAGTAGAAGGCTTAGCATCAAATCCATGCAACACAAATTATTTAGCTTCTTATACTTGCGATATAAGTGATAAAGCTTCAAATGCAGGCGAAACAAACGAGTGAGCTTTAAATCCAAGCGTAACACATGCTTTAACTTCAAATCAATGCGAAGTAGAAGATTTACCTTCAAATCCATGCGAAACGAATGGTTTAGATTCAAATACTTGTGATATACATGATTTAGCTTCAACAGGCATGCGAAACAAACGAGTTAGCTTCAAATCCAAGCGAAACACATGATTTAGCTTCAAATCAATGCGAAGTAGAAGGCTTAGCATCAAATCCATGCAACACAAATTATTTAGCTTCTTATACTTGCGATATAAGTGATAAAGCTTCAAATGCAGACGAAACAAACGAGTGAGCTTTAAATCCAAGCGTAACACATGATTTAACTTCAAATCAATGGGAAGTAGAAGATTTACCTTCAAATCCATGCTAAACAAATGGTTTAGCTTCAAATACTTGTGATATACATGATTTAGCTTCAGCTGCATGCGAAACAACGAGTTAGCTTCAAATCCAAGCGAATTACATGATTTAGCTTCAAATCAATGCGAAGTAGAAGGCTTAGCATCAAATCCATGCAACACAAAGTATTTAGCTTCTTATACTTGCGATATAAGTGATAAAGCTTGAAATGCAGGCGAAACAAACGAGTGAGCTTTAAATCCAAGCGTAACACATGATTTAACTTCAAATCAATGGGAAGTAGAAGATTTACCTTCAAATCCATACGAAACAAATGGCTTAGCTTCAAATATTTGTGATAAACATGATTTAGCTTCAACTGCATGCAAAACAAACGAGTTAGCTTCAAATCCAAGCGAAACACATGATTTAGCTTCAAATCAATGCGAAATAGAAGGCTTAGCATCAAATCCATGCGACACAAATTATTTAGCTTCGTATACTTGCGATATAAGTGATATAGATTCAAATGCAGGCGAAACAAACGAGTGATCTTCAAATCCAAGCGTAACACGTGATTTAACTTCAAATCAATGCGAAGTAGCAGATTTAGGTTCAAATACATGCGAAGCAAATGGTTTAGCTTCAAATACTTGTGATATACACGATTTAGCTTCAGCTGCATGCGAAACAAACGAGTTCGCTTCAAATCCAAGCGAAACACATGATTTAGCTTCAAATCAATGCGAAATAGAAGGCTTAGCATCAAATCCATGCTACACAAATTATTTAGCTTCGTATACTTGCGATATAAGTGATATAGCTTCAAATGCAGGCGAAACAAACGAGTGATCTTCAAATCCAAGCGTAACACGTGATTTAACTTCAAATCAATGCGAAGTAGGAGATTTAGGTTCAAATACATGCGAAAAAAATGGTTTAGCTTCAAATACTTGTGATATACATGATTTAACTTCAACTGCATGCGAAACAAACCAGTTAGCTTCAAATCCAAGCGAAACACATGATTTAGCTTCAAAGCAATGCGAAATAGAAGACTTAGCATCAAATCCATGCGAAACAAATTATTTAGCTTCATGTACTTGCGATATAAGTGATATAGATTCAAATGCAGGCGAAACAAACGAGTGATCTTCAAATCCAAGCGTAACACGTGATTTAACTTCAAATCAATGCGAAGTAGCAGATTTAGGTTCAAATACATGCGACGCAAATGGTTTAGCTTCAAATACTTGTGATATACATGATTTTGCTTCAGCTGCATGCGAAACAAACGATTTAGCTTCACACCCACGGGAAACACACGATTTAAGTTCAAATCAATCCGAAGTAGAAGGCTTAGCATCAAATCCATGCAACAAAAATTATTTAGCTTCTTATACTTGCGATATAAGTGATAAAGCTTCAAATGCAGGCGAAACAAACGAGTGAGCTTTAAATCCAAGCGTAACACATGATTTAACTTCAAATCAATGCGAAGTAGAAGATTTACCTTCAAATCCATACGAAACGAATGGTTTGGATTCAAATACTTGTGATATACATGATTTAGCTTCAACAGGCATGCGAAACAAACGAGTTAGCTTCAAATCCAAGCGAAACACATGATTTAGCTTCAAATCAATGCGAAATAGAAGGCTTAGCATCAAATCCATGCGACACTAATTATTTAGCTCGTATACTTGCGATATAAGTGATATAGCTTCAGATGCAGGCGAAACAAACGAGTGATCTTCAAATCCAAGCGTAACACATGATTTAACTTCAAATCAATGGGAAGTAGAAGATTTACATTCAAATCCATGCGAAACAAATGGTTTAGCTTCAAAAACTTGTGATATACATGATTTACCTTCAGCTGCATGCGAAACAAACGAGTTGGCTTCAAATCCAAGTGAAACACATGATTTAGCTTCAAATCAATGCGAAGTAGAAGGCTTAGCATCAAATCCATGCAACACAAATTATTTAGCTTCTTATACTTGCGATATATGTGTTAAAGCTTCAAATGCAGACGAAACAAATGAGTGAGCTTTAAATCCAAGCGTAACACATGATTTAACTTCAAATCAATGCGAAGTAAAAGATTTACCTCCAAATCCATGCTAAACAAATGGTTTAGCTTCAAATATTTGTGATATACATGATTTAGCTTCAGCTGCATGCGAAACAACGAGTTAGCTTCAAATCCAAGCGAAATACATGATTGAGCTTGAAATCAATGCGAAGTAGAAGGCTTAGCATCAAATCCATGCAACACAAAGTATTTAGCTTCTTATACTTGCGATATAAGTGATAAAGCTTCAAATGCAGGCGAAACAAACGAGTGAGCTTTAAATCCAAGCGTAACAGATGATTTAACTTCAAATCAATGCGAAGTAGAAGATTTAGGTTCAAATCCATGCGAAACAAATGGTTTAGCTTCAAATACTTGTGATATACATGATTTAGCTTCAGCTGCATGCGAAACAAACGGGTTAGCTTCAAATCCAACCGAAACACATGATTTAGCTTCAAATCAATGCGAAGTAGAAGGCTTAGCATCAAATCCATGCGACACAAATTATTTAGCTTCGTATACTTGCGATATAAGTGATATAGCTTCAGATGCAGGCGAAACAAACGAGTGATCTTCAAATCCAAGCGTAACACATGATTTAACTTCAAATCAATGCGAAGTAGAAGATTTACCTTCAAATCCATACGAAACGAATGGTTTAGATTCAAATACTTGTGATATACATGATTTAGCTTCAACAGGCATGCGAAACAAACGAGTTAGCTTCAAATCCAAGCGAAACACATGATTTAGCTTCAAATCAATGCGAAATAGAAGGCTTAGCATCAAATCCATGCGACACTAATTATTTAGCTCGTATACTTGCGATATAAGTGATATAGCTTCAGATGCAGGCAAAACAAACTAGTGATCTTCAAATCCAAGCGTAACACATGATTTAACTTCAAATCAATGGGAAGTAGAAGATTTACATTCAAATCCATGCGAAACAAATGGTTTAGCTTCAAATACTTGTGATATACATGATTTACCTTCAGCTGCACGCGAAACAAACGAGTTGGCTTCAAATCCAAGTGAAACACATGATTTAGCTTCAAATCAATGCGAAGTAGAAGGCTTAGCATCAAATCCATGCAACACAAATTATTTAGCTTCTTATACTTGCGATATAAGTGTTAAAGCTTCAAATGCAGACGAAACAAACGAGTGAGCTTTAAATCCAAGCGTAACACATGATTTAACTTCAAATCAATGCGAAGTAGAAGATTTACCTCCAAATCCATGCTAAATAAATGGTTTAGCTTCAAATACTTGTGATATACATGATTTAGCTTCAGCTGCATGCGAAACAACGAGTTAGCTTCAAATCCAAGCGAAATACATGATTGAGCTTGAAATCAATGCGAAGTAGAAGGCTTAGCATCAAATCCATGCAACACAAAGTATTTAGCTTCTTATACTTGCGATATAAGTGATAAAGCTTGAAATGCAGGCGAAACAAACGAGTGAGCTTTAAATCCAAGCGTAACACATGATTTAACTTCAAATCAATGCGAAGTAGAAGATTTACCTTCAAATCCATGCGAAACGAATGGTTTAGATTAAAATACTTGTGATATACATGATTTAGCTTCAACAGGCATGCGAAACAAACGAGTTAGCTTCAAATTCAAGCGAAACACATGATTTAGCTTCAAATCAATGCGAAATAGAAGGCTTAGCATCAAATCCATGCGACACAAATTATTTAGCTTCGTATACTTGCGATATAAGTGATATAGCTTCAGATGCAGGCGAAACAAACGAGTGATCTTCAAATCCAAGCGTAACACATGATTTAACTTCAAATCAATGGGAAGTAGAAGATTTACCTTCAAATCCATGCGAAACAAATTGTTTAACTTCAAATACTTGTGATATACATGATTTAGCTTCAACTGCATGCGAAACAAACGAGTTAGCTTCAAATCCAAGGGAAACACATGATTCAGCTTCAAATCAATGCCAAAGAGAAGGCTTAGCATTAAATCCATGCGACACAAATTATTTAGCTTCGTATACTTGCGATATAAGTGATATAGCTTCAAATGCAGGTGAAACAAACGAGTTATCTTCAAATCCAAGCGTAATGCATGATTTAAATTCAAATCAATGCGAAGTAGAAGATTTACCTTCAAATCCATGCGAAACAAATGGTTTAGCTTCAAATACTTGTGATATACATGATTTTGCTTCAGCTGCATGCGAAACAAACGATTTAGCTTCACACCCACGGGAAACACATGATTTAAGTTCAAATCAATCCGAAGTAGAAGGATTAGCATCAAATCCATGCAACACAAATTATTTAGCTTCTTATACTTGCGATATAAGTGATAAAGCTTCAAATGCAGGCGAAACAAACGAGTGAACTTTAAATCCAAGCGTAACACATGATTTAACTTCAAATCAATGCGAAGTAGAAGATTTAGGTTCAAATCCATGCGAAACAAATGGTTTAGCTTCAAATACTTGTGATATACATGATTTAGCTTCAGCTGCATGCGAAACAAACGAGCGAGCTTTAAATCCAAGCGTAACACGTGATTTAACTTCAAATCAATGCGAAGTAGAAGATTTAGGTTCAAATCCATGCGAAACAAATGGTTTAGCTTGAAATACTTGTGATATACATGATTTAGCTTCAGCTGCATGCGAAACAAACGGGTTAGCTTCAAATCCAAGCGAAACACATGATTTAGCTTCAAATCAATGCGAAGTAGAAGGCTTAGCATGAAATCCATGCGAAACAAATGGTTTAGCTTCAAATACTTGCGATATAAGTGATATAGCTTCAAATGCAGGCGAAACACACGAGTTATCTTCAAATCCAAGCGTAACACATGATTTGGCTTCAAATCAATGCGAAATAGAATGCTTAGCATCAAATCCATGCGACACAAATTATTTAGCTTCGTATACTTGCGATATAAGTGATATAGCTTCAGATGCTGGCGAAACAAACGAGTGATCTTCAAATCCAAGCGTAACACATGATTTAAATTCAAATCAATGCGAAGTAGAAGATTTACCTTCAAATCCATGCGAAACAAATGGTTTAGCTTCAAATACTTGTGATATACATGATTTTGCTTCAGCTGCATGCGAAACAAACGATTTAGCTTCACACCCACGGGAAACACATGATTAAGCTTCAAATCAATGCGAAGTAGAAGGCTTAGCATCAAATCCATGCAACACAAATTATTTAGCTTCTTATACTTGCGATATAAGTGATAAAGCTTCAAATGCAGGCGAAACAAACGAGTGAGCTTTAAATCCAAGCGTAACACATGATTTAACTTCAAATCAATGCGAAGTAGAAGATTTACCTTCAAATCCATGCGGAACGAATGATTTAGATTCAAATACTTGTGATATACATGATTTAGCTTCAACAGGCATGCGAAACAAACGAGTTAGCTTCAAATCCAAGCGAAACACATGATTTACTTTCAAATCAATGCGAAATAGAAGGCTTAGCATCAAATCCATGCGACAATAATTATTTAGCTCGTATACTTGCGATATAAGTGATATAGCTTCAGATGCAGGCGAAACAAACGAGTGATCTTCAAATCCAAGCGTAACACATGATTTAACTTCAAATCAATGGGAAGTAGAAGATTTACATTCAAATCCATGCGAAACTAATGGTTTAGCTTCAAATACTTGTGATATACATGATTTAGCTTCAACTGCATGCGAAACAAACGAGTTAGCTTCAAATCCAAGCGAAACACATGATTTGGCTTCAAATCAATGCGAAATAGAATGCTTAGCATCAAATCCATGCGACACAAATTATTTAGCTTCGTATACTTGCGATATAAGTGATATAGCTTCAGATGCTGGCGAAACAAACGAGTGATCTTCAAATCCAAGCGTAACACATGATTTAACTTCAAATCAATGGGAAGTAGAAGATTTACCTTCAAATCCATGCGAAACAAATGGTTTAGCTTCAAATAATTGTGATATACATGATTTAGCTTCAACTGCATGCGAAACAAACGAGTTAGCTTCAAATGCAAGCGAAACACATGATTAAGCTTCAAATCAATGCGAAGTAGAAGGCTTAGCATCAAATCCATGCAACACAAATTATTTAGCTTCTTATACTTGCGATATAAGTGATAAAACTTCAAATGCAGGCGAAACAAACGAGTTGGCTTCAAATCCAAGTGAAACACATGATTTAGCTTCAAATCAATGCGAAGTAGAAGATTTACCTTCAAATCCATACGAAACGAATGGTTTAGGTTCAAATACTTGTGATATACATGATTTAGCTTCAACAGGCATGCGAAACAAACGAGTTAGCTTCAAATCCAAGCGAAACACATGATTTAGCTTCAAATCAATGCGAAATAGAAGGCTTAGTATCAAATCCATGCGACACAAATTATTTAGCTTCGTATACTTGCGATATAAGTGATATAGCTTCAAATGCAGGTGAAACAAACGAGTGACCTTCAAATCCAAGCGTAACACATGATTTAACTTCAAATCAATGGGAAGTAGAAGATTTACCTTAAAATCCATGCGAAACAAATGGTTTAGCTTCAAATACTTTTTGATATACACGATTTAGCTTCAGCTGCATGCGAAATAAACGAGTTAGCTTCAAATCCAAGCGAAACACATGATTTAGCTTCAAATCAATGCGAAATAGAAGGCTTAGTATCAAATCCATGCTACACAAATTATTTAGCTTCGTATACTTGCGATATAAGTGATATAGCCTCAAATGCAGGCGAAACAAACGAGTGATCTTCAAATCCAAGCGTAACACGTGATTTAACTACAAATCAATGCGAAGTAGAAGATTTAGGTTCAAATACATGCGAAAAAAATTGTTTAGCTTCAAATACTTGTGATATACATGATTTAACTTCAACTGCATGCGAAACAAACCAGTTAGCTTCAAATCCAAGCGAAACACATGATTTAGCTTCAAAGCAATGCGAAATAGAAGACTTAGCATCAAATCCATGCGAAACAAGTTATTTAGCTTCATATACTTGCGATATAAGTGATATAGATTCAAATGCAGGCGAAACAAACGAGTGATCTTCAAATCCAAGCGTAACACGTGATTTAACTTCAAATCAATGCGAAGTAGCAGATTTAGGTTCAAATACATGCGAAGCAAATGGTTTAGATTCAAATACTTGTGATATACATGATTTTGCTTCAGCTGCATGCGAAACAAACGATTTAGCTTCACACCCACGGGAAACACATGATCTAAGTTCAAATCAATCCGAAGTAGAAGGCTTAGCATCAAATCCATGCGACACAAATTATTTAGCTTCGTATACTTGCGATATAAGTGATATAGCTTCAGATGCAGGCGAAACAAACGAGTGATCTTCAAATCCAAGCGTAACACATGATTTAACTTCAAATCAATGGGAAGTAGAAGATTTACCTTCAAATCCATGCGAAACAAATTGTTTAACTTCAAATACTTGTGATATACATGATTTAGCTTCAACTGCATGCGAAACAAACGAGTTAGCTTCAAATCCAAGGGAAACACATGATTCAGCTTCAAATCAATGCCAAAGAGAAGGCTTAGCATCAAATCCATGCGACACAAATTATTTAGCTTCGTATACTTGCGATATAAGTGATATAGCTTCAAATGCAGGTGAAACAAACGAGTTATCTTCAAATCCAAGCGTAATGCATGATTTAAATTCAAATCAATGCGAAGTAGAAGATTTAGGTTCAAATCCATGCGAAACAAATGGTTTAGCTTCAAATACTTGTGATATACATGATTTAGCTTCAGCTGCATGCGAAACAAACGGGTTAGCTTCAAATCCAAGCGAAACACATGATTTAGCTTCAAATCAATGCGAAGTAGAAGGCTTAGCATCAAATCCATGCGAAACAAATGGTTTAGCTTCAAATACTTGCGATATAAGTGATATAGCTTCAAATGCAGGCGAAACACACGAGTTATCTTCAAATCCAAGCGTAACACATGATTTAACAATCAATGAATGCGAAGAAGAAGATTTAGGTTCAAATACATGCGAAACAAATAGTTTAGCTTCAAATACTTGTGATATACATGATTTAGCTTCAACTGCATGCGAAACAAACGAGTTAGCTTCAAATCCAAGCGAAACACATGATTTAGCTTCAAATCAATGCGAAATAGAAGGCTTAGCATCAAATCCATGCGACAATAATTATTTAGCTCGTATACTTGCGATATAAGTGATATAGCTTCAGATGCAGGCGAAACAAACGAGTGAGCTTTAAATCCAAGCGTAACACATGATTTAACTTCAAATCAATGGGAAGTAGAAGATTTACCTTCAAATCCATGCGAAACAAATGATTTATTTTCAAATACTTGTGATATACATGATTTAGCTTCAACTGCATGCGAAACAAACGAGTTAGCTTCAAATCCAAGCGAAACACATGATTCAGCTTCAAATCAATGCGAAATAGAATGCTTAGCATCAAATCCATGCGACACAAATTATTTAGCTTCGTATACTTGCGATATAAGTGATATAGCTTCAGATGCTGGCGAAACAAACGAGTGATCTTCAAATCCAAGCGTAACACATGATTTAAATTCAAATCAATGCGAAGTAGAAGATTTACCTTCAAATCCATGCGAAACAAATGGTTTAGCTTCAAATACTTGTGATATACATGATTTTGCTTCAGCTGCATGCGAAACAAACGATTTAGCTTCACACCCACGGGAAACACATGATTAAGCTTCAAATCAATGCGAAGTAGAAGGCTTAGCATCAAATCCATGCAACACAAATTATTTAGCTTCTTATACTTGCGATATAAGTGATAAAGCTTCAAATGCAGGCGAAACAAACGAGTGAGCTTTAAATCCAAGCGTAACACATGATTTAACTTCAAATCAATGCGAAGTAGAAGATTTACCTTCAAATCCATGCGAAACGAATGATTTAGATTCAAATACTTGTGATATACATGATTTAGCTTCAACAGGCATGCGAAACAAACGAGTTAGCTTCAAATCCAAGCGAAACACATGATTTACTTTCAAATCAATGCGAAATAGAAGGCTTAGCATCAAATCCATGCGACAATAATTATTTAGCTCGTATACTTGCGATATAAGTGATATAGCTTCAGATGCAGGCGAAACAAACGAGTGATCTTCAAATCCAAGCGTAACACATGATTTAACTTCAAATCAATGGGAAGTAGAAGATTTACATTCAAATCCATGCGAAACTAATGGTTTAGCTTCAAATACTTGTGATATACATGATTTAGCTTCAACTGCATGCGAAACAAACGAGTTAGCTTCAAATCCAAGCGAAACACATGATTTGGCTTCAAATCAATGCGAAATAGAATGCTTAGCATCAAATCCATGCGACACAAATTATTTAGCTTCGTATACTTGCGATATAAGTGATATAGCTTCAAATGCAGGCGAAACAAACGAGTGATCTTCAAATCCAAGCGTAACACGTGATTTAACTACAAATCAATGCGAAGTAGAAGATTTAGGTTCAAATACATGCGAAAAAAATTGTTTAGCTTCAAATACTTGTGATATACATGATTTAACTTCAACTGCATGCGAAACAAACCAGTTAGCTTCAAATCCAAGCGAAACACATGATTTAGCTTCAAAGCAATGCGAAATAGAAGACTTAGCATCAAATCCATGCGAAACAAGTTATTTAGCTTCATATACTTGCGATATAAGTGATATAGATTCAAATGCAGGCGAAACAAACGAGTGATCTTCAAATCCAAGCGTAACACGTGATTTAACTTCAAATCAATGCGAAGTAGCAGATTTAGGTTCAAATACATGCGAAGCAAATGGTTTAGATTCAAATACTTGTGATATACATGATTTAGCTTCAACAGGCATGCGAAACAAACGAGTTAGCTTCAAATCCAAGCGAAACACATGATTTACTTTCAAATCAATGCGAAATAGAAGGCTTAGCATCAAATCCATGCGACAATAATTATTTAGCTCGTATACTTGCGATATAAGTGATATAGCTTCAGATGCAGGCGAAACAAACGAGTGATCTTCAAATCCAAGCGTAACACATGATTTAACTTCAAATCAATGGGAAGTAGAAGATTTACCTTCAAATCCATGCGAAACAAATTGTTTAACTTCAAATACTTGTGATATACATGATTTAGCTTCAACTGCATGCGAAACAAACGAGTTAGCTTCAAATCCAAGGGAAACACATGATTCAGCTTCAAATCAATGCCAAAGAGAAGGCTTAGCATCAAATCCATGCGACACAAATTATTTAGCTTCGTATACTTGCGATATAAGTGATATAGCTTCAAATGCAGGTGAAACAAACGAGTTATCTTCAAATCCAAGCGTAATGCATGATTTAAATTCAAATCAATGCGAAGTAGAAGATTTAGGTTCAAATCCATGCGAAACAAATGGTTTAGCTTCAAATACTTGTGATATACATGATTTAGCTTCAGCTGCATGCGAAACAAACGGGTTAGCTTCAAATCCAAGCGAAACACATGATTTAGCTTCAAATCAATGCGAAGTAGAAGGCTTAGCATCAAATCCATGCGAAACAAATGGTTTAGCTTCAAATACTTGCGATATAAGTGATATAGCTTCAAATGCAGGCGAAACACACGAGTTATCTTCAAATCCAAGCGTAACACATGATTTAACAATCAATGAATGCGAAGAAGAAGATTTAGGTTCAAATACATGCGAAACAAATAGTTTAGCTTCAAATACTTGTGATATACATGATTTAGCTTCAACTGCATGCGAAACAAACGAGTTAGCTTCAAATCCAAGCGAAACACATGATTTAGCTTCAAATCAATGCGAAATAGAAGGCTTAGCATCAAATCCATGCGACAATAATTATTTAGCTCGTATACTTGCGATATAAGTGATATAGATTCAGATGCAGGCGAAACAAACGAGTGAGCTTTAAATCCAAGCGTAACACATGATTTAACTTCAAATCAATGGGAAGTAGAAGATTTACCTTCAAATCCATGCGAAACAAATGATTTATTTTCAAATACTTGTGATATACATGATTTAGCTTCAACTGCATGCGAAACAAACGAGTTAGCTTCAAATCCAAGCGAAACACATGATTCAGCTTCAAATCAATGCGAAATAGAAGACTTAGCATCAAATCCATGCAAAACAAATTATTTAGCTTCATATACTTGCGATATAAGTGATATAGATTCAAATGCAGGCGAAACAAACGAGTGATCTTCAAATCCAAGCGTAACACGTGATTTAACTTCAAATCAATGCGAAGTAGCAGATTTTTGTTCAAATACATGCGAAGCAATTGGTTTAGCTTCAAATACTTGTGATATAAATGATTTTGCTTCAGCTGCATGCGAAACAAACGATTTAGCTTCACACCCACGGGAAACACATGATTTAAGTTCAAATCAATCCGTAGTAGAAGGCTTAGCATCAAATCCATGCAACAAAAATTATTTAGCTTCTTATACTTGCGATATAAGTGATAAAGCTTCAAATGCAGGCAAAACAAACGAGTGAGCTTTAAATCCAAGCATAACACATGATTTAACTTCAAATCAATGGGAAGTAGAAGATTTACCTTCAAATCCATGCGAAACAAATGGTTTAGCTTCAAATACTTGTGATATACATGATTTTGCTTCAGCTGCATGCGAAACAAACGATTTAGCTTCACACCCACGGGAAACACATGATTTAAGTTCAAATCAATCCGTAGTAGAAGGCTTAGCATCAAATCCATGCAACAAAAATTATTTAGCTTCGTATACTTGCGATATAAGTGATATAGCTTCAAATGCAGGTGAAACAAACGAGTTATCTTCAAATCCAAGCGTAATGCATGATTTAAATTCAAATCAATGCGAAGTAGAAGATTTAGGTTCAAATCCATGCGAAACAAATGGTTTAGCTTCAAATACTTGTGATATACATGATTTAGCTTCAGCTGCATGCGAAACAAACGGGTTAGCTTCAAATCCAAGCGAAACACATGATTTAGCTTCAAATCAATGCGAAGTAGAAGGCTTAGCATCAAATCCATGCGAAACAAATGGTTTAGCTTCAAATACTTGCGATATAAGTGATATAGCTTCAAATGCAGGCGAAACACACGAGTTAGCTTCAAATCCAAGCGAAACACATGATTTAGCTTCAAATCAATGGGAAGTAGAAGATTTACCTTAAAATCCATGCGAAACAAATGGTTTAGCTTCAAATACTTTTTGATATACACGATTTAGCTTCAGCTGCATGCGAAACAAACGAGTTAGCTTCAAATCCAAGCGAAACACATGATTTAGCTTCAAATCAATGCGAAATAGAAGGCTTAGCATCAAATCCATGCTACACAAATTATTTAGCTTCGTATACTTGCGATATAAGTGATATAGCTTCAAATGCAGGTGAAACAAACGAGTGACCTTCAAATCCAAGCGTAACACATGATTTAACTTCAAATCAATGGGAAGTAGAAGATTTACCTTAAAATCCATGCGAAACAAATGGTTTAGCTTCAAATACTTTTTGATATACACGATTTAGCTTCAGCTGCATGCGAAACAAACGAGTTAGCTTCAAATCCAAGCGAAACACATGATTTAGCTTCAAATCAATGCGAAATAGAAGACTTAGCATCAAATCCATGCTACACAAATTATTTAGCTTCGTATACTTGCGATATAAGTGATATAGCTTCAAATGCAGGCGAAACAAACGAGTGATCTTCAAATCCAAGCGTAACACGTGATTTAACTACAAATCAATGCGAAGTAGAAGATTTAGGTACAAATACATGCGAAAAAAATTGTTTAGCTTCAAATACTTGTGATATACATGATTTAACTTCAACTGCATGCGAAACAAACCAGTTAGCTTCAAATCCAAGCGAAGCACATGATTTAGCTTCAAAGCAATGCGAAGTAGAAGATTTACCTTCAAATCCATGCGAAACAAATTGTTTAACTTCAAATACTTGTGATATACATGATTTAGCTTCAACTGCATGCGAAACAAACGAGTTAGCTTCAAATCCAAGGGAAACACATGATTCAGCTTCAAATCAATCCCAAAGAGAAGGCTTAGCATCAAATCCATGCGACACAAATTGTTTAGCTTCGTATACTTGCGATATAAGTGATATAGCTTCAAATGCAGGTGAAACAAACGAGTTATCTTCAAATCCAAGCGTAATGCATGATTTAAATTCAAATCAATGCGAAGTAGAAGATTTACCTTCAAATCCATGCGAAACAAATGGTTTAGCTTCAAAAACTTGTGATATACATGATTTTGCTTCAGCTGCATGCGAAACAAACGAGTTAGCTTCAAATCCTAGCGAAACACATGATTTAGCTTCAAATCAATGCGAAATAGAAGGCTTAGCATCAAATCCATGCGACGCAAATTATTTAGCTTCATATACTTGCGATATAAGTGATATAGATACAAATGCAGGCGAAACAAACGAGTGATCTTCAAATCCAAGCGTAACACGTGATTTAACTTCAAATCAATGCGAAGTAGAAGATTTAGGTTCAAATCCATGCGAAACAAATTGTTTAGCTTCAAATACTTGTGATATACATGATTTAGCTTCAGCTGCATGCGAAACAAACGGGTTAGCTTCAAATCCAAGCGAAACACATGATTTAGCTTCAAATCAATGCGAAGTAGAAGGCTTAGCATCAAATCCATGCGAAACAAATGGTTTAGCTTCAAATACTTGCGATATAAGTGATGTAGCTTCAAATGCAGGCGAAACACACGAGTTATCTTCAAATCCAAGCGTAACACATGATTTAACAATCAATGAATGCGAAGAAGAAGATTTAGGTTCAAATACATGCGAAACAAATAGTTTAGCTTCAAATACTTGTGATATACATGATTTAGCTTCAACTGCATGCGAAACAAACGAGTTAGCTTCAAATCCAAGCGAAACACATGATTTAGCTTCAAATCAATGCGAAATAGAAGGCTTAGCATCAAATCCATGCGACAATAATTATTTAGCTCGTATACTTGCGATATAAGTGATATAGCTTCAGATGCAGGCGAAACAAACGAGTGAGCTTTAAATCCAAGCGTAACACATGATTTAACTTCAAATCAATGGGAAGTAGAAGATTTACCTTCAAATTCATGCGAAACAAATGATTTAGTTTCAAATACTTGTGATATACATGATTTAGCTTCAACTGCATGCGAAACAAACGAGTTAGCTTCAAATCCAAGCGAAACACATGATTCAGCTTCAAATCAATGCGAAATAGAAGACTTAGCATCAAATCCATGCAAAACAAATTATTTAGCTTCATATACTTGCGATATAAGTGATATAGATTCAAATGCAGGCGAAACAAACGAGTGATCTTCAAATCCAAGCGTAACACGTGATTTAACTTCAAATCAATGCGAAGTAGCAGATTTTTGTTCAAATACATGCGAAGCAAATGGTTTAGCTTCAAATACGTGTGATATACATGATTTTGCTTCAGCTGCATGCAAAACAAACGATTTAGCTTCACACCCACGGGAAACACATGATTTAAGTTCAAATCAATCCGTAGTAGAAGGCTTAGCATCAAATCCATGCAACAAAAATTATTTAGCTTCTTATACTTGCGATATAAGTGATAAAGCTTCAAATGCAGGCGAAACAAACGAGTGAGCTTTAAATCCAAGCGTAACACATGATTTAACTTCAAATCAATGGGAAGTAGAAGATTTACCTTCAAATCCATGCGAAACAAATGGTTTAGCTTCAAATACTTGTGATATACATGATTTTGCTTCAGCTGGATGCGAAACAAACGATTTAGCTTTACACCCACGGGAAACACATGATTTAAGTTCAAATCAATCCGAAGTAGAAGGCTTAGCATCAAATCCATCCAACAAAAATTATTTAGCTTCTTATACTTGCGATATAAGTGATAAAGTTTCAAATGCAGGCGAAACAAACGAGTGAGCTTTAAATCCAAGCGTAACACATAATTTAACTTCAAATCAATGGGATGTAGAAGATTTACCTTCAAATCCATGCGAAACAAATGGCTTAGCTTCAAATACTTGTGATAAACATGATTTAGCTTCAACTGCATGCAAAACAAACGAGTTAGCTTCAAATCCAAGCGAAACACATGATTTAGCATCAAATCAATGCGAAATAGAAGGCTTAGCATCAAATCCATGCGACACAAATTATTTAGCTTCGTATACTTGCGATATAAGTGATATAGCTTCAAATGCAGGTGAAACAAACGAGTGACCTTCAAATCCAAGCGTAACACATGATTTAACTTCAAATCAATGGGAAGTAGAAGATTTACCTCAAAATCCATGCGAAACAAATGGTTTAGCTTCAAATACTTTTTGATATACACGATTTAGCTTCAGCTGCATGCGAAACAAACGAGTTAGCTTCAAATCCAAGCGAAACACATGATTTAGCTTCAAATCAATGCGAAGTAGAAGGCTTAGCATCAAATCCATGCGAAACAAATGGTTTAGCTTCAAATACTTTTTGATATACACGATTTAGCTTCAGCTGCATGCGAAACAAACGAGTTAGCTTCAAATCCAAGCGAAACACATCATTTAGCTTCAAATCAATGCGAAATAGAAGGCTTAGCATCAAATCCATGCTACACAAATTATTTAGCTTCGTATACTTGCGATATAAGTGATATAGCTTCAAATGCAGGCGAAACAAACGAGTGATCTTCAAATCCAAGCGTAACACGTGATTTAACTACAAATCAATGCGAAGTAGAAGATTTAGGTACAAATACATGCGAAAAAAATTGTTTAGCTTCAAATACTTGTGATATACATGATTTAACTTCAACTGCATGCGAAACAAACCAGTTAGCTTCAAATCCAAGCGAAGCACATGATTTAGCTTCAAAGCAATGCGAAATAGAAGACTTAGCATCAAATCCATGCGAAACAAGTTATTTAGCTTCATATACTTGCGATATAAGTGATATAGATTCAAATGCAGGCGAAACAAACGAGTGATCTTCAAATCCAAGCGTAACACGTGATTTAACTTCAAATCAATGCGAAGTAGCAGATTTTTGTTCAAATACATGCGAAGCAAATGGTTTAGCTTCAAATACTTGTGATATACATGATTTTGCTTCAGCTGCATGCAAAACAAACGATTTAGCTTCACACCCACGGGAAACACATGATTTAAGTTCAAATCAATCCGTAGTAGAAGGCTTAGCATCAAATCCATGCAACAAAAATTATTTAGCTTCTTATACTTGCGATATAAGTGATAAAGCTTCAAATGCAGGCGAAACAAACGAGTGAGCTTTAAATCCAAGCGTAACACATGATTTAACTTCAAATCAATGGGAAGTAGAAGATTTACCTTCAAATCCATGCGAAACAAATGGTTTAGCTTCAAATACTTGTGATATACATGATTTTGCTTCAGCTGGATACGAAACAAACGATTTAGCTTTACACCCACGGGAAACACATGATTTAAGTTCAAATCAATCCGAAGTAGAAGGCTTAGCATCAAATCCATCCAACAAAAATTATTTAGCTTCTTATACTTGCGATATAAGTGATAAAGCTTCAAATGCAGGCGAAACAAACGAGTGAGCTTTAAATCCAAGCGTAACACATGATTTAACTTCAAATCAATGGGAAGTAGAAGATTTACCTTCAAATCCATGCGAAACAAATGGCTTAGCTTCAAATACTTGTGATAAACATGATTTAGCTTCAACTGCATGCAAAACAAACGAGTTAGCTTGAAATCCAAGCGAAACACATGATTTAGCTTCAAATCAATGCGAAATAGAAGGCTTAGCATCAAATCCATGCTACACAAATTATTTATCTTCGTATACTTGCGATATAAGTGATATAGCTTCAAATGCAGGCGAAACAAACGAGTGATCTTCAAATCCAAGCGTAACACGTGATTTAACTACAAATCAATGCGAAGTAGAAGATTTAGGTTCAAATACATGCGAAAAAAATTGTTTAGCTTCAAATACTTGTGATATACATGATTTAACTTCAACTGCATGCGAAACAAACCAGTTAGCTTCAAATCCAAGCGAAACACATGATTTAGCTTCAAAGCAATGCGAAATAGAAGACTTAGCATCAAATCCATGCGAAACAAGTTATTTAGCTTCTTATACTTGCGATATAAGTGATAAAGCTTCAAATGCAGGCGAAACAAACGAGTGAGCTTTAAATCCAAGCGTAACACATGATTTAACTTCAAATCAATCTGAAGTAGAAGATTTACCTTCAAATCCATGCGAAACGAACGGTTTAGATTAAAATACTTGTGATATACATGATTTAGCTTCAACAGGCATGCGAAACAAACGAGTTAGCTTCAAATCCAAGCGAAACACATGATTCAGCTTCAAATCAATGCGAAATAGAAGGCTTAGCATCAAATCCATGCGACACAAATTATTTAGCTTCGTATACTTGCGATATAAGTGATATAGCTTCAGATGCAGGCGAAACAAACGAGTGATCTTCAAATCCAAGCGTAACACATGATTTAACTTCAAATCAATGGGAAGTAGAAGATTTACCTTCAAATCCATGCGAAACAAATCGTTTAACTTCAAATACTTGTGATGTACATGATTTAGCTTCAACTGCATGCGAAACAAACGAGTTAGCTTCAAATCCAAGGGAAACACATGATTCAGCTTCAAATCAATGCCAAAGAGAAGGCTTAGCATCAAATCCATGCGACACAAATTATTTAGCTTCGTATACTTGCGATATAAGTGATATAGCTTCAAATGCAGGTGAAACAAACGAGTTATCTTCAAATCCAAGCGTAATGCATGATTTAAATTCAAATCAATGCGAAGTAGAAGATTTACCTTCAAATCCATGCGAAACAATTGGTTTAGCTTCAAATACTTGTGATATACATGATTTTGCTTCAGCTGCATGCGAAACAAACGATTTAGCTTCACACCCACGTGAAACACATGATTTATGTTCAAATCAATGCGAAGTAGAAGGCTTAGCATCAAATCCATGCGACACAAATTATTTAGCTTCATATACTTGCGATATAAGTGATATAGATACAAATGCAGGCGAAACAAACGAGTGATCTTCAAATCCAAGCGTAACACGTGATTTAACTTCAAATCAATGCGAAGTAGAAGATTTAGGTTCTAATCCATGCGAAACAAATGGTTTAGCTTCAAATACTTGTGATATACATGATTTAGCTTCAGCTGCATGCGAAACAAACGGGTTAGCTTAAAAACCAAGCGAAACACATGATTTAGCTTCAAATCAATGCGAAGTAGAAGGCTTAGCATCAAATCCATGCGAAACAAATGGTTTAGCTTCAAATACTTGCGATATAAGTGATATAGCTTCAAATGCAGGCGAAACACACGAGTTATCTTCAAATCCAAGCGTAACACATGATTTAACAATCAATGAATGCGAAGAAGAAGATTTAGGTTCAAATACATGCGAAACAAATAGTTTAGCTTCAAATACTTGTGATAGACATGATTTAGCTTCAACTGCATGCGAAACAAACGAGTTAGCTTCAAATCCAAGCGAAACACATGATTTAGCTTCAAATCAATGCGACAATAATTATTTAGCTCGTATACTTGCGATATAAGTGATATAGCTTCAGATGCAGGCGAAACAAACGAGTGAGCTTTAAATCCAAGCGTAACACATGATTTAACTTCAAATCAATGGGAAGTAGAAGATTTACCTTCAAATCCACGCGAAACAAATGGTTTAGTTTCAAATACTTGTGATATACATGATTTATCTTCAACTGCATGCGAAACAAACGAGTTAGCTTCAAGTCCAAGCGAAACACATGATTCAGCTTCAAATCAATGCGAAATAGAAGACTTAGCATCAAATCCATGCAAAACAAATTATTAGGCTTCGTATACTTGCGATATAAGTGATATAGCTTCAGATGCAGGCGAAACAAACGAGTGATCTTCAAATCCAAGCGTAACACATGATTTAACTTCAAATCAATGGGAAGTAGAAGATTTACCTTCAAATCCATGCGAAACAAATTGTTTAACTTCAAATACTTGTGATAAACATGATTTAGCTTCAACTGCATGCGAAACAAACGAGTTAGCTTCAAATCCAAGCGAAACACATGATTCAGCTTCAAATCAATGCCAAAGAGAAGGCTTAGCATCAAATCCATGCGACACAAATTATTTAGCTTCATATACTTGCGATATAAGTGATATAGATACAAATGCAGGCGAAACAAACGAGTGATCTTCAAATCCAAGCGTAACACGTGATTTAACTTCAAATCAATGCGAAGTAGAAGATTTAGGTTCAAATCCATGCGAAACAAATGGTTTAGCTTCAAATACTTGTGATATACATGATTTAGCTTCAGCCGCATGCGAAACAAACGGGTTAGCTTCAAATCCAAGCGAAACACATGATTTAGCTTCAAATCAATGCGAAGTAGAAGGCTTAGCATCAAATTCATGCGAAACAAATGGTTTAGCTTCAAATACTTGCGATATAAGTGATATAGCTTCAAATGCAGGCGAAACACACGAGTTATCTTCAAATCCAAGCGTAACACATGATTTAACAATCAATGAATGCGAAGAAGAAGATTTAGGTTCAAATACATGCGAAACAAATAGTTTAGCTTCAAATACTTGTGATATACATGATTTAGCTTCAACTGCATGCGAAACAAACGAGTTAGCTTCAAATCCAAGCGAAACACATGATTTAGCTTCAAATCAATGCGAAATAGAAGGCTTAGCATCAAATCCATGCGACAATAATTATTTAGCTCGTATACTTGCGATATAAGTGATATAGCTTCAGATGCAGGCGAAACAAACGAGTGAGCTTTAAATCCAAGCGTAACACATGATTTAACTTCAAATCAATGGAAAGTAGAAGATTTACCTTCAAATCCATGCGAAACAAATGGTTTAGCTTCAAATACTTGTGATATACATGATTTTGCTTCAGCTGGATGCGAAACAAACGATTTAGCTTTACACCCACGGGAAACACGTGATTTAAGTTCAAATCAATCCGAAGTAGAAGGCTTAGCATCAAATCCATCCAACAAAAATTATTTAGCTTCTTATACTTGCGATATAAGTGATAAAGCTTCAAATGCAGGCGAAACAAACGAGTGAGCTTTAAATCCAAGCGTAACACATGATTTAACTTCAAATCAATGGGAAGTAGAAGATTTACCTTCAAATCCATGCGAAACAAATGGCTTAGCTTCAAATACTTGTGATAAACATGATTTAGCTTCAACTGCATGCAAAACAAACGAGTTAACTTCAAATCCAAGCGAAACACATGATTTAGCTTCAAATCAATGCGAAATAGAAGGCTTAGCATCAAATCCATGCGACACAAATTATTTAGCTTCGTATACTTGCGATATAAGTGATATAGCTTCAAATGCAGGTGAAACAAACGAGTGACCTTCAAATCCAAGCGTAACACATGATTTAACTTCAAAACAATGCGAAGTAGAAGATTTACCTTCAAATCCATGCGAAACAAACGGTTTAGCTTCAAATACTTGTGATATACATGATTTAGCTTCAACTGCATGCGAAACAAACGAGTTAGCTTCAAATCCAAGCGAAACACATGATTTAGCTTCAAATCAATGCGAAGTAGAAGGCTTAGCATCAAATCCATGCAACACAAATTATTTAGCATCTTATACTTGCGATATAAGTGATATAGCTTCAAATGCAGGTGAAACAAACGAGTGATCTTCAAATCCAAGCGTAACACTTGATTTAACTTCAAATCAATGGGAAGTAGAAGATTTACCTTCAAATCCATGCGAAACAAATGGTTTAGCTTCAAATACTTGTGATATACATGATTTAGCTTCAGCTGCTTGCGAAACAAACGAGTTAGCTTCAAATCCAAGCGAAAGACATGATTTAGCTTCAAATCAATGCGAAATAGAAGGCTTAGCATCAAATCCATGCGACACAAATTATTTAGCTTCTTATACTTGCGATATAAGTGATATAGCTTCAAATGCAGGTGAAACAAACGAGTGATCTTCTAATCCAAGCGTAACACTTGATTTATCTTCAAATCAATGCGAAGTAGAAGATTTACCTTCAAATCCATGCTAAACAAATGGTTTAGCTTCAAATACTTGTGATATACATGATTTAGCTTCAACCGCATGCGAAACAAACGAGTTAGCTTCAAATCCAAGCGAAACACACGATTTAGCTTCAAATCAATGCGAAGTAGAAGGCTTAGCATCTAATCCATGCAACACAAATTATTTAGCTTCTTATACTTACGATATAAGTGATAAAAATTCAAATGCAGGTGAAACAAACGAGTGAGCTTTAAATCCAAGCGTAACACATGATTTAACTTCAAATCAATGCGAAGTAGAAGATTTACCTTCAAATCCATGCGAAACAAATGGTTTAGCTTCAAATACTTGTGATATACATGATTTAGCTTCAGCAGCACGCGAAACAAACGAGTTAGCTTCAAATCCAAGCGTAACACGTGATTTAACTTCAAATCCATGCGAAGTAGAAGATTTACCTTCAAATCCATGCGAAACAAATGATTTAGCTTCAAATACTTGTGATATACATGATTTAGCTTCAGCTGCATGCGAAACAAACGAGTTCGCTTCAAATCCAAGCGAAACACATGATTTAGCTTCAAATGAATGCGAAATACAGGGATTGGCATCAAATCCATGCGACACAAATTATTTAGCTTCTTATACTTACGATATAAGTGATAAAGCTTCAAATGCAGGTGAAACAAACGAGTGAGCTTTAAATCCAAGCGTAACACATGATTTAACTTCAAATCAATGCGAAGTAGAAGATTTACCTTCAAATCCATGCGAAACAAATGGTTTAGCTTCAAATACTTGTGATATACATGATTTAGCATCAGCAGCACGCGAAACAAACGAGTTAGCTTCAAATCCAAGCGTAACACGTGATTTAACTTCAAATCCATGCGAAGTAGAAGATTTACCTTCAAATCCATGCGAAACAAATGATTTAGCTTCAAATACTTGTGATATACATGATTTAGCTTCAGCTGCATGCGAAACAAACGAGTTAGCTTCAAATCCAAGCGAAACACATGATTTAGCTTCAAATGAATGCGAAATAGAGGGATTGGCATCAAATCCAAGCGACACAAATTATTTAGATTCGTATACTTGCGATATATGTGATATAGCTTCAAATGCAGGTGAAACAAACGAGTGATCTTCAAATCCTAGCGTAACACATGATTTAACTTCAGATCAATGGGAAGTAGAAGATTTACCTTCAAATCCATGCGAAACAATTGGTTTAGCCTCAAATACTTGTGATATACATGATTTAGTTTCAGCTGCATGCGAAACAAACGAGTTAGCTTCAAATCCAAGCGAAACACATGATTTAGCTTCAAATCAATGCGAAATAGAAGGCTTAGCATCAAATCCATGCGACACAAATTATTTAGCTTCGTATACTTGCGATATAAGTGATATAGCTTCAAATGCAGACGAAACAAACGAGTGTTCTACAAATCCAAGAGTAACACGTGATTTAACTTCAAATCCATGCGAAACAAATGGTTCAGCTTCAAATACTTGTGATATACATGAACTTGCTTCAGCTGCATGCGAAACAATCGATTTAGCATCACACCCAAGGGAAACACATGATTTAACTTCAAATCAATACGAAGTAGAAGGCTTAACATCAAATCCATGCAACACAAATTATTTAGCTTCTTATACTTGCGATATAAGTGATATAGCTTCAAATGCAGGCGAAACACACCAGTGATCTTCAAATCCAAGCGTAACACATGATTTAACTTCAAATCAATGCGAAGTAGAAGATTTACCTGCAAATCCATGCGAAACAAATGGTTTAGCTTCAAATACTTGTGATATACATGATTTAGCTTCAACTGCGTGCGAAACAAACGAGTTAGCTTCAAATCCAAGCGAAACACATGATTTAGCTTCAAATCAATGCGAAATAGAAGGCTTAACATCAAATCCATGCAACACAAATTATTTAGCTTCTTATACTTGCGATATAAGTGATAAAGCTTCAAATGCAGACGAAACAAACGAGTGAGCTTTAAATCCAAGCGTAACACATGATGTAACTTCAAATCAATGCGAAGTAGAAGATTTACCTTCAAATCCATGCGAAACGAATGGTTTAGATTCAAATACTTGTGGTATACATGATTTTGCTTCAGCTGCATGCGAAACAAACGATTTAGCTTCACACCCACGGGAAACACATGATTTAAGTTCAAATCAATCCGAAGTAGAAGGCTTAGCATCAAATCCATGCTACACAAATTATTTAGCTTCGTATACTTGCGATATAAGTGATGTAGCTTCAAATGCAGGTGAAACAAACCAGTGATCATCAAATCCAAGCGTAACACATGATTTAACTTCAAATCAATGGGAAGTAGCAGATTTACCTTCAAATCCATGCGAAACAAGTGGTTTAGCTTCAGATACTTGTGATTTACATGATTTAGCTTCAGCTGCATGCGAAACAAACGAGTTAGCTTCAAATCCAAGCGAAACACATGATTTAGCTTCAAATCAATGCTAAATAGAAGGCTTAGCATCAAATCCATGCGACACAAATTATTTAGCTTCGTATACTTGCGATATAAGTGATATAGCTTCAAATGCAGGTGAAACAAACGAGTGAACTTCAAATCCAAGCGTAACACTTGAATTAACTTCAAAACAATGGGAAGTAGAAGATTTACCTTCAAATCCATGCAACACAAATTATTTAGCTTCTTATACTTGGGAAATAAGTGATAAAGCTTCAAATGCAGGCAAAACAAACGAGTGAGCTTTAAATGCAAGCGTAACAGATGATTTAACTTCAAATCAATGCGAAGTAGAAGATTTACCTTCAAATCCATGCGAAACGAATGGTTTAGATTCAAATACTTGTGATATACATGATTTAGCTTCAACAGGCATGCGAAATAAACGAGTTAGCTTCAAATCCAAGCGAAACGCATGATTTAGCTTCAAATCAATGCGAAATATAAGGCTTTGCATCAAATCCATGCGACACAAATTATTTAGCTTCGTATACTTGCGATATAAGTGATATAGCTTCAGATGCAGGCGAAACAAACGAGTGATCTTCAAATCCAAGCGTAACACATGATTTAACTTCAAATCAATGGGAAGTAGAAGATTTACCTTCAAATCCATGCGAAACAAATGGTTTAGCTTCAAATACTTGTGATATACATGATTTAGCTTCAACTACGTGCGAAACAAACGAGTTAGCTTCAAATCCAAGCGAACCACATGATTTAGCTTCAAATCAATGCGAAATAGAAGGCTTAACATCAAATCCATGCAACACAAATTATTTAGCTTCTTATACTTGCGATATAAGTGATAAAGCTTCAAATGCAGACGAAATAAACGAGTGAGCTTTAAATCCAAGCGTAACACATGATGTAACTTCAAATCAATGCGAAGTAGAAGATTTACCTTCAAATCCATGCGACACAAATGGTTTAGCTTCAAATACTTGTGATATACATGATTTAGCTTCAACTGCATGCGAAACAAACGAGTTAGCTTCAAATCCAAGCGAAACACATGATTTAGCTTCAAATCAATGCTAAATAGAAGGCTTAGCATCAAATCCATGCGACACAAATTATTTAGCTTCGTATACTTGCGATATAAGTGATATAGCTTCAAATGCAGGTGAAACAAACGAGTGATCTTCAAATCCAAGCGTAACACATGATTTAACTTCAAATCAATGCGAAGTAGAAGATTTACATTCAAATCCACGCGAAACAAATGGCTTAGCTTCAAATACTTGTGATATACATGATTTAGCTTCAACTGCATGCGAAACAAACGAGGTAGCTTCAAATCCAAGCGAAACACATGATTTAGCTTCAAATCAATGCGAAGTAGAAGGCTTAGCATCAAATCCATGCAACACAAATTATTTAGCTTCTTATACTTGCGATATAAGTGATAAAGCTTCAAATGCAGGTGAAACAAACTAGAGAGCTTTAAATCCATGCGTAACACATGATTTAACTTCAAATCAATGCGAAGTAGAAGATTTACCTTCAAATCCATGCGAAACAAATGGTTTAGCTCCAAATACTTGTGATATACATGATTTAGCTTCAGCTGCATGCGAAACAAACGAGTTAGCTTCAAATCCAAGCGAAACACATGATTTAGCTTCAAATGAATGCGAAATAGAGGGATTGGCATCAAATCCAAGCGACACAAATTATTTAGATTCGTATACTTGCGATATATGTGATATAGCTTCAAATGCAGGTGAAACAAACGAGTGATCTTCAAATCCTAGCGTAACACATGATTTAACTTCAGATCAATGGGAAGTAGAAGATTTACCTTCAAATCCATGCGAAACAATTGGTTTAGCCTCAAATACTTGTGATATACATGATTTAGTTTCAGCTGCATGCGAAACAAACGAGTTAGCTTCAAATCCAAGCGAAACACATGATTTAGCTTCAAATCAATGCGAAATAGAAGGCTTAGCATCAAATCCATGCGACACAAATTATTTAGCTTCGTATACTTGCGATATAAGTGATATAGCTTCAAATGCAGACGAAACAAACGAGTGTTCTACAAATCCAAGAGTAACACGTGATTTAACTTCAAATCCATGCGAAACAAATGGTTCAGCTTCAAATACTTGTGATATACATGAACTTGCTTCAGCTGCATGCGAAACAATCGATTTAGCATCACACCCAAGGGAAACACATGATTTAACTTCAAATCAATACGAAGTAGAAGGCTTAACATCAAATCCATGCAACACAAATTATTTAGCTTCTTATACTTGCGATATAAGTGATATAGCTTCAAATGCAGGCGAAACACACCAGTGATCTTCAAATCCAAGCGTAACACATGATTTAACTTCAAATCAATGCGAAGTAGAAGATTTACCTGCAAATCCATGCGAAACAAATGGTTTAGCTTCAAATACTTGTGATATACATGATTTAGCTTCAACTGCGTGCGAAACAAACGAGTTAGCTTCAAATCCAAGCGAAACACATGATTTAGCTTCAAATCAATGCGAAATAGAAGGCTTAACATCAAATCCATGCAACACAAATTATTTAGCTTCTTATACTTGCGATATAAGTGATAAAGCTTCAAATGCAGACGAAACAAACGAGTGAGCTTTAAATCCAAGCGTAACACATGATGTAACTTCAAATCAATGCGAAGTAGAAGATTTACCTTCAAATCCATGCGAAACGAATGGTTTAGATTCAAATACTTGTGGTATACATGATTTTGCTTCAGCTGCATGCGAAACAAACGATTTAGCTTCACACCCACGGGAAACACATGATTTAAGTTCAAATCAATCCGAAGTAGAAGGCTTAGCATCAAATCCATGCTACACAAATTATTTAGCTTCGTATACTTGCGATATAAGTGATGTAGCTTCAAATGCAGGTGAAACAAACCAGTGATCATCAAATCCAAGCGTAACACATGATTTAACTTCAAATCAATGGGAAGTAGCAGATTTACCTTCAAATCCATGCGAAACAAGTGGTTTAGCTTCAGATACTTGTGATTTACATGATTTAGCTTCAGCTGCATGCGAAACAAACGAGTTAGCTTCAAATCCAAGCGAAACACATGATTTAGCTTCAAATCAATGCTAAATAGAAGGCTTAGCATCAAATCCATGCGACACAAATTATTTAGCTTCGTATACTTGCGATATAAGTGATATAGCTTCAAATGCAGGTGAAACAAACGAGTGAACTTCAAATCCAAGCGTAACACTTGAATTAACTTCAAAACAATGGGAAGTAGAAGATTTACCTTCAAATCCATGCAACACAAATTATTTAGCTTCTTATACTTGGGAAATAAGTGATAAAGCTTCAAATGCAGGCAAAACAAACGAGTGAGCTTTAAATGCAAGCGTAACAGATGATTTAACTTCAAATCAATGCGAAGTAGAAGATTTACCTTCAAATCCATGCGAAACGAATGGTTTAGATTCAAATACTTGTGATATACATGATTTAGCTTCAACAGGCATGCGAAATAAACGAGTTAGCTTCAAATCCAAGCGAAACGCATGATTTAGCTTCAAATCAATGCGAAATATAAGGCTTTGCATCAAATCCATGCGACACAAATTATTTAGCTTCGTATACTTGCGATATAAGTGATATAGCTTCAGATGCAGGCGAAACAAACGAGTGATCTTCAAATCCAAGCGTAACACATGATTTAACTTCAAATCAATGGGAAGTAGAAGATTTACCTTCAAATCCATGCGAAACAAATGGTTTAGCTTCAAATACTTGTGATATACATGATTTAGCTTCAACTACGTGCGAAACAAACGAGTTAGCTTCAAATCCAAGCGAACCACATGATTTAGCTTCAAATCAATGCGAAATAGAAGGCTTAACATCAAATCCATGCAACACAAATTATTTAGCTTCTTATACTTGCGATATAAGTGATAAAGCTTCAAATGCAGACGAAATAAACGAGTGAGCTTTAAATCCAAGCATAACACATGATGTAACTTCAAATCAATGCGAAGTAGAAGATTTACCTTCAAATCCATGCGACACAAATGGTTTAGCTTCAAATACTTGTGATATACATGATTTAGCTTCAACTGCATGCGAAACAAACGAGTTAGCTTCAAATCCAAGCGAAACACATGATTTAGCTTCAAATCAATGCTAAATAGAAGGCTTAGCATCAAATCCATGCGACACAAATTATTTAGCTTCGTATACTTGCGATATAAGTGATATAGCTTCAAATGCAGGTGAAACAAACGAGTGATCTTCAAATCCAAGCGTAACACATGATTTAACTTCAAATCAATGCGAAGTAGAAGATTTACATTCAAATCCACGCGAAACAAATGGCTTAGCTTCAAATACTTGTGATATACATGATTTAGCTTCAACTGCATGCGAAACAAACGAGGTAGCTTCAAATCCAAGCGAAACACATGATTTAGCTTCAAATCAATGCGAAGTAGAAGGCTTAGCATCAAATCCATGCAACACAAATTATTTAGCTTCTTATACTTGCGATATAAGTGATAAAGCTTCAAATGCAGGTGAAACAAACTAGAGAGCTTTAAATCCATGCGTAACACATGATTTAACTTCAAATCAATGCGAAGTAGAAGATTTACCTTCAAATCCATGCGAAACAAATGGTTTAGCTCCAAATACTTGTGATATACATGATTTAGCTTCAACTGCATGCGAAACAAACGAGTGAGATTCAAATCCAAGCGATACACATGATTTAGCTTCAAATCAATGCGAAATAGAAGGCTTAGCATCAAATCCATGCGACACAAATTATTTAGCTTCGTATACTTGCGATATAAGTGATATAGCTTCAAATGCAGGTGAAGCAAACGAGTGATCTTCAAATCCAAGCGTAACACTTGATTTAACTTCAAATCAATGCGAAGTAGAAGATTTAGCTTCAAATCCATGCTAAACAAATGGTTTAGCTTCAAATACTTGTGATATACATTATTTAGCTTCAACTGCATGCGAAACAAACGAGTTAGCTTCAAATCCAAGCGAAACACATGATTTAGCTTCAAATCATTGCGAAGTAGAAGGCTTAGCATCAAATCCATGCAACACAAATTATTTAGCTTCTTATACTTGCGATATAAGTGATAAAGCTTCAAATGCAGGCGAAACAAACGAGTGAGCTTTAAATCCAAGCGTAACACATGATTTAACTTCAAAACAATGCGAAGTAGAAGATTTACCTTCAAATCCATGCGAAACAAACGGTTTAGCTTCAAATACTTGTGATATACATTATTTAGCTTCAACTGCATGCGAAACAAACGAGTTAGCTTCAAATCCAAGCGAAACACATGATTTAGCTTCAAATCATTGCGAAGTAGAAGGCTTAGCATCAAATCCATGCAACACAAATTATTTAGCTTCTTATACTTGCGATATAAGTGATAAAGCTTCAAATGCAGGTGAAACAAACGAGTGAGCTTTCAATCCAAGCGTAACACATGATTTAACTTCAAATCAATGCGAAGTAGAAGATTTACCTTCAAATCCATGCGAAACAAATGGTTTAGCTTCAAATACTTGTGATATACATGATTTAGCTTCAACTGCATGCGAAACAAACGAGTTAGCTTCAAATCCAAGCGAAACACATGATTTAGCTTATAATCAATGCTAAATAGAAGGCTTAGCATCAAATCCATGCGACACAAATTATTTAGCTTCGTATACTTGCGATATAAGTGATATAGATTCAAATGCAGGTGAAACAAACGAGTGATCTTCAAATCCAAGCGTAACACATGATTTAACTTCTAATCAATGGGAAGTAGAAGATTTACATTCAAATCCATGCGAAACAAATGGTTTAGCTTCAAATACTTGTGATATACATGATTTAGCTTCAGCTGCACGCGAAACAAACGAGTTAGCTTCAAATCCAAGCGAAAGACATGATTTAGCTTCAAATCAATGCGAAATAGAAGGCTTAGCATCAAATCCATGCGACACAAATTATTTAGCTTCTTATACTTGCGATATAAGTGATATAGCTTCAAATGCAGGTGAAACAAACGAGTGATCTTCAAATCCAAGCGAAACACATGATTTAGCTTCAAATGAATGCGAAATACAGGGATTGGCATCAAATCCATGCGACACAAATTATTTAGCTTCTTATACTTACGATATAAGTGATAAAGCTTCAAATGCAGGTGAAACAAACGAGTGAGCTTTAAATCCAAGCGTAACACATGATTTAACTTCAAATCAATGCGAAGTAGAAGATTTACCTTCAAATCCATGCGAAACAAATGGTTTAGCTTCAAATACTTGTGATATACATGATTTAGCATCAGCAGCACGCGAAACAAACGAGTTAGCTTCAAATCCAAGCGTAACACGTGATTTAACTTCAAATCCATGCGAAGTAGAAGATTTACCTTCAAATCCATGCGAAACAAATGATTTAGCTTCAAATACTTGTGATATACATGATTTAGCTTCAGCTGCATGCGAAACAAACGAGTTAGCTTCAAATCCAAGCGAAACACATGATTTAGCTTCAAATGAATGCGAAATAGAGGGATTGGCATCAAATCCAAGCGACACAAATTATTTAGATTCGTATACTTGCGATATATGTGATATAGCTTCAAATGCAGGTGAAACAAACGAGTGATCTTCAAATCCTAGCGTAACACATGATTTAACTTCAGATCAATGGGAAGTAGAAGATTTACCTTCAAATCCATGCGAAACAATTGGTTTAGCCTCAAATACTTGTGATATACATGATTTAGTTTCAGCTGCATGCGAAACAAACGAGTTAGCTTCAAATCCAAGCGAAACACATGATTTAGCTTCAAATCAATGCGAAATAGAAGGCTTAGCATCAAATCCATGCGACACAAATTATTTAGCTTCGTATACTTGCGATATAAGTGATATAGCTTCAAATGCAGACGAAACAAACGAGTGTTCTACAAATCCAAGAGTAACACGTGATTTAACTTCAAATCCATGCGAAACAAATGGTTCAGCTTCAAATACTTGTGATATACATGAACTTGCTTCAGCTGCATGCGAAACAATCGATTTAGCATCACACCCAAGGGAAACACATGATTTAACTTCAAATCAATGCGAAGTAGAAGGCTTAACATCAAATCCATGCAACACAAATTATTTAGCTTCTTATACTTGCGATATAAGTGATATAGCTTCAAATGCAGGCGAAACACACCAGTGATCTTCAAATCCAAGCGTAACACATGATTTAACTTCAAATCAATGCGAAGTAGAAGATTTACCTGCAAATCCATGCGAAACAAATGGTTTAGCTTCAAATACTTGTGATATACATGATTTAGCTTCAACTGCGTGCGAAACAAACGAGTTAGCATCAAATCCAAGCGAAACACATGATTTAGCTTCAAATCAATGCGAAATAGAAGGCTTAACATCAAATCCATGCAACACAAATTATTTAGCTTCTTATACTTGCGATATAAGTGATAAAGCTTCAAATGCAGACGAAACAAACGAGTGAGCTTTAAATCCAAGCGTAACACATGATGTAACTTCAAATCAATGCGAAGTAGAAGATTTACCTTCAAATCCATGCGAAACGAAGGGTTTAGATTCAAATACTTGTGGTATACATGATTTTGCTTCAGCTGCATGCGAAACAAACGATTTAGCTTCACACCCACGGGAAACACATGATTTAAGTTCAAATCAATCCGAAGTAGAAGGCTTAGCATCAAATCCATGCTACACAAATTATTTAGCTTCGTATACTTGCGATATAAGTGATGTAGCTTCAAATGCAGGTGAAACAAACCAGTGATCTTCAAATCCAAGCGTAACACATGATTTAACTTCAAATCAATGGGAAGTAGCAGATTTACCTTCAAATCCATGCGAAACAAGTGGTTTAGCTTCAGATACTTGTGATTTACATGATTTAGCTTCAGCTGCATGCGAAACAAACGAGTTAGCTTCAAATCCAAGCGAAACACATGATTTAGCTTCAAATCAATGCTAAATAGAAGGCTTAGCATCAAATCCATGCGACACAAATTATTTAGCTTCGTATACTTGCGATATAAGTGATATAGCTTCAAATGCAGGTGAAACAAACGAGTGAACTTCAAATCCAAGCGTAACACTTGAATTAACTTCAAAACAATGGGAAGTAGAAGATTTACCTTCAAATCCATGCAACACAAATTATTTAGCTTCTTATACTTGGGAAATAAGTGATAAAGCTTCAAATGCAGGCAAAACAAACGAGTGAGCTTTAAATGCAAGCGTAACAGATGATTTAACTTCAAATCAATGCGAAGTAGAAGATTTACCTTCAAATCCATGCGAAACGAATGGTTTAGATTCAAATACTTGTGATATACATGATTTAGCTTCAACAGGCATGCGAAATAAACGAGTTAGCTTCAAATCCAAGCGAAACGCATGATTTAGCTTCAAATCAATGCGAAATATAAGGCTTTGCATCAAATCCATGCGACACAAATTATTTAGCTTCGTATACTTGCGATATAAGTGATATTGCTTCAGATGCAGGCGAAACAAACGAGTGATCTTCAAATCCAAGCGTAACACATGATTTAACTTCAAATCAATGGGAAGTAGAAGATTTACCTTCAAATCCATGCGAAACAAATGGTTTAGCTTCAAATACTTGTGATATACATGATTTAGCTTCAACTACGTGCGAAACAAACGAGTTAGCTTCAAATCCAAGCGAACCACATGATTTAGCTTCAAATCAATGCGAAATAGAAGGCTTAACATCAAATCCATGCAACACAAATTATTTAGCTTCTTATACTTGCGATATAAGTGATAAAGCTTCAAATGCAGACGAAACAAACGAGTGAGCTTTAAATCCAAGCGTAACACATGATGTAACTTCAAATCAATGCGAAGTAGAAGATTTACCTTCAAATCCATGCGACACAAATGGTTTAGCTTCAAATACTTGTGATATACATGATTTAGCTTCAACTGCATGCGAAACAAACGAGTTAGCTTCAAATCCAAGCGAAACACATGATTTAGCTTCAAATCAATGCTAAATAGAAGGCTTAGCATCAAATCCATGCGACACAAATTATTTAGCTTCGTATACTTGCGATATAAGTGATATAGCTTCAAATGCAGGTGAAACAAACGAGTGATCTTCAAATCCAAGCGTAACACATGATTTAACTTCAAATCAATACGAAGTAGAAGATTTACATTCAAATCCACGCGAAACAAATGGCTTAGCTTCAAATACTTGTGATATACATGATTTAGCTTCAACTGCATGCGAAACAAACGAGGTAGCTTCAAATCCAAGCGAAACACATGATTTAGCTTCAAATCAATGCGAAGTAGAAGGCTTAGCATCAAATCCATGCAACACAAATTATTTAGCTTCTTATACTTGCGATATAAGTGATAAAGCTTCAAATGCAGGTGAAACAAACTAGAGAGCTTTAAATCCATGCGTAACACATGATTTAACTTCAAATCAATGCGAAGTAGAAGATTTACCTTCAAATCCATGCGAAACAAATGGTTTAGCTCCAAATACTTGTGATATACATGATTTAGCTTCAACTGCATGCGAAACAAACGAGTGAGATTCAAATCCAAGCGATACACATGATTTAGCTTCAAATCAATGCGAAATAGAAGGCTTAGCATCAAATCCATGCGACACAAATTATTTAGCTTCGTATACTTGCGATATAAGTGATATAGCTTCAAATGCAGGTGAAACAAACGAGTGATCTTCAAATCCAAGCGTAACACTTGATTTAACTTCAAATCAATGCGAAGTAGAAGATTTAGCTTCAAATCCATGCTAAACAAATGGTTTAGCTTCAAATACTTGTGATATACATTATTTAGCTTCAACTGCATGCGAAACAAACGAGTTAGCTTCAAATCCAAGCGAAACACATGATTTAGCTTCAAATCATTGCGAAGTAGAAGGCTTAGCATCAAATCCATGCAACACAAATTATTTAGCTTCTTATACTTGCGATATAAGTGATAAAGCTTCAAATGCAGGCGAAACAAACGAGTGAGCTTTAAATCCAAGCGTAACACATGATTTAACTTCAAAACAATGCGAAGTAGAAGATTTACCTTCAAATCCATGCGAAACAAACGGTTTAGCTTCAAATACTTGTGATATACATTATTTAGCTTCAACTGCATGCGAAACAAACGAGTTAGCTTCAAATCCAAGCGAAACACATGATTTAGCTTCAAATCATTGCGAAGTAGAAGGCTTAGCATCAAATCCATGCAACACAAATTATTTAGCTTCTTATACTTGCGATATAAGTGATAAAGCTTCAAATGCAGGCGAAACAAACGAGTGAGCTTTCAATCCAAGCGTAACACATGATTTAACTTCAAATCAATGCGAAGTAGAAGATTTACCTTCAAATCCATGCGAAACAAATGGTTTAGCTTCAAATACTTGTGATATACATGATTTAGCTTCAACTGCATGCGAAACAAACGAGTTAGCTTCAAATCCAAGCGAAACACATGATTTAGCTTATAATCAATGCTAAATAGAAGGCTTAGCATCAAATCCATGCGACACAAATTATTTAGCTTCGTATACTTGCGATATAAGTGATATAGATTCAAATGCAGGTGAAACAAACGAGTGATCTTCAAATCCAAGCGTAACACATGATTTAACTTCTAATCAATGGGAAGTAGAAGATTTACATTCAAATCCATGCGAAACAAATGGTTTAGCTTCAAATACTTGTGATATACATGATTTAGCTTCAGCTGCACGCGAAACAAACGAGTTAGCTTCAAATCCAAGCGAAAGACATGATTTAGCTTCAAATCAATGCGAAATAGAAGGCTTAGCATCAAATCCATGCGACACAAATTATTTAGCTTCTTATACTTGCGATATAAGTGATATAGCTTCAAATGCAGGTGAAACAAACGAGTGATCTTCAAATCCAAGCGAAACACATGATTTAGCTTCAAATGAATGCGAAATACAGGGATTGGCATCAAATCCATGCGACACAAATTATTTAGCTTCTTATACTTAAGATATAAGTGATAAAGCTTCAAATGCAGGTGAAACAAACGAGTGAGCTTTAAATCCAAGCGTAACACATGATTTAACTTCAAATCAATGCGAAGTAGAAGATTTACCTTCAAATCCATGCGAAACAAATGGTTTAGCTTCAAATACTTGTGATATACATGATTTAGCATCAGCAGCACGCGAAACAAACGAGTTAGCTTCAAATCCAAGCGTAACACGTGATTTAACTTCAAATCCATGCGAAGTAGAAGATTTACCTTCAAATCCATGCGAAACAAATGATTTAGCTTCAAATACTTGTGATATACATGATTTAGCTTCAGCTGCATGCGAAACAAACGAGTTAGCTTCAAATCCAAGCGAAACACATGATTTAGCTTCAAATGAATGCGAAATAGAGGGATTGGCATCAAATCCAAGCGACACAAATTATTTAGATTCGTATACTTGCGATATATGTGATATAGCTTCAAATGCAGGTGAAACAAACGAGTGATCTTCAAATCCTAGCGTAACACATGATTTAACTTCAGATCAATGGGAAGTAGAAGATTTACCTTCAAATCCATGCGAAACAATTGGTTTAGCCTCAAATACTTGTGATATACATGATTTAGTTTCAGCTGCATGCGAAACAAACGAGTTAGCTTCAAATCCAAGCGAAACACATGATTTAGCTTCAAATCAATGCGAAATAGAAGGCTTAGCATCAAATCCATGCGACACAAATTATTTAGCTTCGTATACTTGCGATATAAGTGATATAGCTTCAAATGCAGACGAAACAAACGAGTGTTCTACAAATCCAAGAGTAACACGTGATTTAACTTCAAATCCATGCGAAACAAATGGTTCAGCTTCAAATACTTGTGATATACATGAACTTGCTTCAGCTGCATGCGAAACAATCGATTTAGCATCACACCCAAGGGAAACACATGATTTAACTTCAAATCAATGCGAAGTAGAAGGCTTAACATCAAATCCATGCAACACAAATTATTTAGCTTCTTATACTTGCGATATAAGTGATATAGCTTCAAATGCAGGCGAAACACACCAGTGATCTTCAAATCCAAGCGTAACACATGATTTAACTTCAAATCAATGCGAAGTAGAAGATTTACCTGCAAATCCATGCGAAACAAATGGTTTAGCTTCAAATACTTGTGATATACATGATTTAGCTTCAACTGCGTGCGAAACAAACGAGTTAGCTTCAAATCCAAGCGAAACACATGATTTAGCTTCAAATCAATGCGAAATAGAAGGCTTAACATCAAATCCATGCAACACAAATTATTTAGCTTCTTATACTTGCGATATAAGTGATAAAGCTTCAAATGCAGACGAAACAAACGAGTGAGCTTTAAATCCAAGCGTAACACATGATGTAACTTCAAATCAATGCGAAGTAGAAGATTTACCTTCAAATCCATGCGAAACGAATGGTTTAGATTCAAATACTTGTGGTATACATGATTTTGCTTCAGCTGCATGCGAAACAAACGATTTAGCTTCACACCCACGGGAAACACATGATTTAAGTTCAAATCAATCCGAAGTAGAAGGCTTAGCATCAAATCCATGCTACACAAATTATTTAGCTTCGTATACTTGCGATATAAGTGATGTAGCTTCAAATGCAGGTGAAACAAACCAGTGATCTTCAAATCCAAGCGTAACACATGATTTAACTTCAAATCAATGGGAAGTAGCAGATTTACCTTCAAATCCATGCGAAACAAGTGGTTTAGCTTCAGATACTTGTGATTTACATGATTTAGCTTCAGCTGCATGCGAAACAAACGAGTTAGCTTCAAATCCAAGCGAAACACATGATTTAGCTTCAAATCAATGCTAAATAGAAGGCTTAGCATCAAATCCATGCGACACAAATTATTTAGCTTCGTATACTTGCGATATAAGTGATATAGCTTCAAATGCAGGTGAAACAAACGAGTGAACTTCAAATCCAAGCGTAACACTTGAATTAACTTCAAAACAATGGGAAGTAGAAGATTTACCTTCAAATCCATGCAACACAAATTATTTAGCTTCTTATACTTGGGAAATAAGTGATAAAGCTTCAAATGCAGGCAAAACAAACGAGTGAGCTTTAAATGCAAGCGTAACAGATGATTTAACTTCAAATCAATGCGAAGTAGAAGATTTACCTTCAAATCCATGCGAAACGAATGGTTTAGATTCAAATACTTGTGATATACATGATTTAGCTTCAACAGGCATGCGAAATAAACGAGTTAGCTTCAAATCCAAGCGAAACGCATGATTTAGCTTCAAATCAATGCGAAATATAAGGCTTTGCATCAAATCCATGCGACACAAATTATTTAGCTTCGTATACTTGCGATATAAGTGATATTGCTTCAGATGCAGGCGAAACAAACGAGTGATCTTCAAATCCAAGCGTAACACATGATTTAACTTCAAATCAATGGCAAGTAGAAAATTTACCTTCAAATCCATGCGAAACAAATGGTTTAGCTTCAAATACTTGTGATATACATGATTTAGCTTCAACTACGTGCGAAACAAACGAGTTAGCTTCAAATCCAAGCGAACCACATGATTTAGCTTCAAATCAATGCGAAATAGAAGGCTTAACATCAAATCCATGCAACACAAATTATTTAGCTTCTTATACTTGCGATATAAGTGATAAAGCTTCAAATGCAGACGAAACAAACGAGTGAGCTTTAAATCCAAGCGTAACACATGATGTAACTTCAAATCAATGCGAAGTAGAAGATTTACCTTCAAATCCATGCGACACAAATGGTTTAGCTTCAAATACTTGTGATATACATGATTTAGCTTCAACTGCATGCGAAACAAACGAGTTAGCTTCAAATCCAAGCGAAACACATGATTTAGCTTCAAATCAATGCTAAATAGAAGGCTTAGCATCAAATCCATGCGACACAAATTATTTAGCTTCGTATACTTGCGATATAAGTGATATAGCTTCAAATGCAGGTGAAACAAACGAGTGATCTTCAAATCCAAGCGTAACACATGATTTAACTTCAAATCAATACGAAGTAGAAGATTTACATTCAAATCCACGCGAAACAAATGGCTTAGCTTCAAATACTTGTGATATACATGATTTAGCTTCAACTGCATGCGAAACAAACGAGGTAGCTTCAAATCCAAGCGAAACACATGATTTAGCTTCAAATCAATGCGAAGTAGAAGGCTTAGCATCAAATCCATGCAACACAAATTATTTAGCTTCTTATACTTGCGATATAAGTGATAAAGCTTCAAATGCAGGTGAAACAAACTAGAGAGCTTTAAATCCATGCGTAACACATGATTTAACTTCAAATCAATGCGAAGTAGAAGATTTACCTTCAAATCCATGCGAAACAAATGGTTTAGCTCCAAATACTTGTGATATACATGATTTAGCTTCAACTGCATGCGAAACAAACGAGTGAGATTCAAATCCAAGCGATACACATGATTTAGCTTCAAATCAATGCGAAATAGAAGGCTTAGCATCAAATCCATGCGACACAAATTATTTAGCTTCGTATACTTGCGATATAAGTGATATAGCTTCAAATGCAGGTGAAACAAACGAGTGATCTTCAAATCCAAGCGTAACACTTGATTTAACTTCAAATCAATGCGAAGTAGAAGATTTAGCTTCAAATCCATGCTAAACAAATGGTTTAGCTTCAAATACTTGTGATATACATTATTTAGCTTCAACTGCATGCGAAACAAACGAGTTAGCTTCAAATCCAAGCGAAACACATGATTTAGCTTCAAATCATTGCGAAGTAGAAGGCTTAGCATCAAATCCATGCAACACAAATTATATAGCTTCTTATACTTGCGATATAAGTGATAAAGCTTCAAATGCAGGCGAAACAAACGAGTGAGCTTTAAATCCAAGCGTAACACATGATTTAACTTCAAAACAATGCGAAGTAGAAGATTTACCTTCAAATCCATGCGAAACAAACGGTTTAGCTTCAAATACTTGTGATATACATTATTTAGCTTCAACTGCATGCGAAACAAACGAGTTAGCTTCAAATCCAAGCGAAACACATGATTTAGCTTCAAATCATTGCGAAGTAGAAGGCTTAGCATCAAATCCATGCAACACAAATTATTTAGCTTCTTATACTTGCGATATAAGTGATAAAGCTTCAAATGCAGGCGAAACAAACGAGTGAGCTTTCAATCCAAGCGTAACACATGATTTAACTTCAAATCAATGCGAAGTAGAAGATTTACCTTCAAATCCATGCGAAACAAATGGTTTAGCTTCAAATACTTGTGATATACATGATTTAGCTTCAACTGCATGCGAAACAAACGAGTTAGCTTCAAATCCAAGCGAAACACATGATTTAGCTTATAATCAATGCTAAATAGAAGGCTTAGCATCAAATCCATGCGACACAAATTATTTAGCTTCGTATACTTGCGATATAAGTGATATAGATTCAAATGCAGGTGAAACAAACGAGTGATCTTCAAATCCAAGCGTAACACATGATTTAACTTCTAATCAATGGGAAGTAGAAGATTTACATTCAAATCCATGCGAAACAAATGGTTTAGCTTCAAATACTTGTGATATACATGATTTAGCTTCAGCTGCACGCGAAACAAACGAGTTAGCTTCAAATCCAAGCGAAAGACATGATTTAGCTTCAAATCAATGCGAAATAGAAGGCTTAGCATCAAATCCATGCGACACAAATTATTTAGCTTCTTATACTTGCGATATAAGTGATATAGCTTCAAATGCAGGTGAAACAAACGAGTGATCTTCAAATCCAAGCGAAACACATGATTTAGCTTCAAATGAATGCGAAATACAGGGATTGGCATCAAATCCATGCGACACAAATTATTTAGCTTCTTATACTTACGATATAAGTGATAAAGCTTCAAATGCAGGTGAAACAAACGAGTGAGCTTTAAATCCAAGCGTAACACATGATTTAACTTCAAATCAATGCGAAGTAGAAGATTTACCTTCAAATCCATGCGAAACAAATGGTTTAGCTTCAAATACTTGTGATATACATGATGTAGCATCAGCAGCACGCGAAACAAACGAGTTAGCTTCAAATCCAAGCGTAACACGTGATTTAACTTCAAATCCATGCGAAGTAGAAGATTTACCTTCAAATCCATGAGAAACAAATGATTTAGCTTCAAATACTTGTGATATACATGATTTAGCTTCAGCTGCATGCGAAACAAACGAGTTAGCTTCAAATCCAAGCGAAACACATGATTTAGCTTCAAATGAATGCGAAATAGAGGGATTGGCATCAAATCCAAGCGACACAAATTATTTAGATTCGTATACTTGCGATATATGTGATATAGCTTCAAATGCAGGTGAAACAAACGAGTGATCTTCAAATCCTAGCGTAACACATGATTTAACTTCAAATCAATGCGAAGTAGAAGATTTACCTGCAAATCCATGCGAAACAAATGGTTTAGCTTCAAATACTTGTGATATACATGATTTAGCTTCAACTGCGTGCGAAACAAACGAGTTAGCTTCAAATCCAAGCGAAACACATGATTTAGCTTCAAATCAATGCGAAATAGAAGGCTTAACATCAAATCCATGCAACACAAATTATTTAGCTTCTTATACTTGCGATATAAGTGATAAAGCTTCAAGTGCAGGCGAAACAAACGAGTGAGCTTTAAATCCAAGCGTAACACATGATTTAACTTCAAATCAATGCGAAGTAGAAGATTTACCTTCAAATCCATGCGAAACGAATGGTTTAGATTCAAATACTTGTGGTATACATGATTTCGCTTCAGCTGCATGCGAAACAAACGATTTAGCTTCACACCCACGGGAAACACATGATTTAAGTTCAAATCAATCCGAAGTAGAAGGCTTAGCATCAAATCCATGCTACACAAATTATTTAGCTTCTTATACTTGCGATATAAGTGATAAAGCTTCAAATGCAGGTGAAACAAACGAGTGATCTTCAAATCCAAGCGAAACACATGATTTAGCTTCAAATCAATGCGAAATAGAAGGCTTAGCATCAAATCCATGCGACACAAATTATTTAGCTTCGTATACTTGCGATATAAGTGATATAGCTTCAAATGCAAGCGAAACAAACGAGTGATCTTCAAATCCAATTGTAACACATGATTTAATTTCAAATCAATGGGAAAAAGAAGATTTACCTTCAAATCCATGCGAAACAAATGGTTTAGCTTCAAATACTTGTGATATACATGATTTAGCTTCAGCTGCATGCGAAACAAACGAGTTAGATTCAAATCCAAGCGAAACACATGATTTAGCTTCAAATCAATGCGAAGTAGAAGGCTTAGCATCAAATCCATGCAACACAAATTATTTAGCTTCTTATACTTGCGATATTAGTGATAAAGCTTCAAATGCAGGCGAAACAAACAAGTGATCTTCAAATCCAAGCGTAACACATGATTTAACTTCATATCAATGAGAAGTAGAAGATTTACCTTCAAATCCTAGCGACACAAATGGTTTAGCTTCAAATACTTGTGATATACATGATTTAGCTTCAGCTGCATGCGAAACAAACGAGTTAGATTCAAATCCAAGCGAAACACATGATTTAGCTTCAAATCAATGCGAAGTAGAAGGCTTAGCATCAAATCCATGCAACACAAATTATTTAGCTTCTTATACTTGCGATATTAGTGATAAAGCTTCAAATGCAGGCGAAACAAACAAGTGATCTTCAAATCCAAGCGTAACACATGATTTAACTTCATATCAATGAGAAGTAGAAGATTTACCTTCAAATCCTAGCGACACAAATGGTTTAGCTTCAAATACTTGTAATATACATGATTTAGCTTCAACTGCATGCGAAACAAACGAGTTAGCTTCAAATCCAAGCGAAACACATGATTTAGCTTCAAATCAATGCGAAGTAGAAGGCTTACCATCAAATACATGCAACACAAATTATTTAGCTTCTTATACTTGCGATATAAGTGATATAGCTTCAAATGCAGGCGAAACACACCAGTGATCTTCAAATCCAAGCGTACACATGATTTAACTTCAAATCAATGCGAAGTAGAAGATTTACATTCAAATCCATGCGAAACAAATGGTTTAGCTTCAAATACTTGTGATATACATGATTTAGCTTCAGCTGCATGCGAAACAAACGAGTTAGCTTCAAATCCAAGCGAAACACATGATTTAGCTTCAAATCAATGCGAAGTAGAAGGCTTAGCATCAAATCCATACAACACAAATTATTTAGCTTCTTATACTTGCGATATAAGTGATAAAGCTTCAAATGCAGGTGAAACAAACGAGTGATCTTCAAATCCAAGCGTAACACATGATTTAACTTCAAATCAATGGGAAGTAGAAGATTTACCTTCAAATCCATGCGAAACAAATTGTTTAGCTTCAAATACTTGTGATATACATGATTTAGCTTCAGCTACATGCGAAACAAACGAGTTAGCTTCAAATCCAAGCGAAACACATGATTTAGCTTCAAATCAATGCGAAATAGAAGGCTTAGCATCAAATCCATGCGACACAAATTATTTAGCTTCGTATACTTGCGATATAAGTGATATAGCTTCAAATGCAAGCGAAACAAACGAGTGATCTTCAAATCCAATTGTAACACATGATTTAATTTCAAATCAATGGGAAAAAGAAGATTTACCTTCAAATCCATGCGAAACAAATGGTTTAGCTTCAAATACTTGTGATATACATGATTTAGCTTCAGCTGCATGCGAAACAAACGAGTTAGATTCAAATCCAAGCGAAACACATGATTTAGCTTCAAATCAATGCGAAGTAGAAGGCTTAGCATCAAATCCATGCAACACAAATTATTTAGCTTCTTATACTTGCGATATTAGTGATAAAGCTTCAAATGCAGGCGAAACAAACAAGTGATCTTCAAATCCAAGCGTAACACATGATTTAACTTCATATCAATGAGAAGTAGAAGATTTACCTTCAAATCCTAGCGACACAAATGGTTTAGCTTCAAATACTTGTAATATACATGATTTAGCTTCAACTGCATGCGAAACAAACGAGTTAGCTTCAAATCCAAGCGAAACACATGATTTAGCTTCAAATCAATGCGAAGTAGAAGGCTTACCATCAAATACATGCAACACAAATTATTTAGCTTCTTATACTTGCGATATAAGTGATATAGCTTCAAATGCAGGCGAAACACACCAGTGATCTTCAAATCCAAGCGTACACATGATTTAACTTCAAATCAATGCGAAGTAGAAGATTTACATTCAAATCCATGCGAAACAAATGGTTTAGCTTCAAATACTTGTGATATACATGATTTAGCTTCAGCTGCATGCGAAACAAACGAGTTAGCTTCAAATCCAAGCGAAACACATGATTTAGCTTCAAATCAATGCGAAGTAGAAGGCTTAGCATCAAATCCATACAACACAAATTATTTAGCTTCTTATACTTGCGATATAAGTGATAAAGCTTCAAATGCAGGTGAAACAAACGAGTGATCTTCAAATCCAAGCGTAACACATGATTTAACTTCAAATCAATGGGAAGTAGAAGATTTACCTTCAAATCCATGCGAAACAAATTGTTTAGCTTCAAATACTTGTGATATACATGATTTAGCTTCAGCTACATGCGAAACAAACGAGTTAGCTTCAAATCCAAGCGAAACACATGATTTAGCTTCAAATCAATGCGAAATAGAAGGCTTAGCATCAAATCCATGCGACACAAATTATTTAGCTTCGTATACTTGCGATATAAGTGATATAGCTTCAAATGCAAGCGAAACAAACGAGTGATCTTCAAATCCAATTGTAACACATGATTTAATTTCAAATCAATGGGAAAAAGAAGATTTACCTTCAAATCCATGCGAAACAAATGGTTTAGCTTCAAATACTTGTGATATACATGATTTAGCTTCAGCTGCATGCGAAACAAACGAGTTAGATTCAAATCCAAGCGAAACACATGATTTAGCTTCAAATCAATGCGAAGTAGAAGGCTTAGCATCAAATCCATGCAACACAAATTATTTAGCTTCTTATACTTGCGATATTAGTGATAAAGCTTCAAATGCAGGCGAAACAAACAAGTGATCTTCAAATCCAAGCGTAACACATGATTTAACTTCATATCAATGAGAAGTAGAAGATTTACCTTCAAATCCTAGCGACACAAATGGTTTAGCTTCAAATACTTGTAATATACATGATTTAGCTTCAACTGCATGCGAAACAAACGAGTTAGCTTCAAATCCAAGCGAAACACATGATTTAGCTTCAAATCAATGCGAAGTAGAAGGCTTACCATCAAATACATGCAACACAAATTATTTAGCTTCTTATACTTGCGATATAAGTGATATAGCTTCAAATGCAGGCGAAACACACCAGTGATCTTCAAATCCAAGCGTAACACATGATTTAACTTCAAATCAATGCGAAGTAGAAGATTTACATTCAAATCCATGCGAAACAAATGGTTTAGCTTCAAATACTTGTGATATACATGATTTAGCTTCAGCTGCATGCGAAACAAACGAGTTAGCTTCAAATCCAAGCGAAACACATGATTTAGCTTCAAATCAATGCGAAGTAGAAGGCTTAACATCAAATTCATGCAACACAAATTATTTAGCTTCTTATACTTGCGATATTAGTGATAAAGCTTCAAATGCAGGCGAAACAAACAAGTGATCTTCAAATCCAAGCGTAACACGTGATTTAACTTCATATTAATGAGAAGTAGAAGATTTCCCTTCAAATCCAAGCGACAAAAATGGGTTAGCTTCAAATACTTGTGATATACATGATTTAGCTTCAACTGCATGCGAAACAAACCAGTTAGCTTCAAATCCAAGCAAAACACATGATTTAGCTTCAAATCAATACGAAATAGATGGCTTAGCATCAAATCCATGCGACACACATTATTTAGGTCCATATACTTGCGATATATGTGATATAGCTTCAAATGCAGGCGAAACAAACGAGTGATCTTCAAATCCAAGCGTAACACATGATTTAACTTCAAATCAATGCGAAGTAGAAGATTTAGGTTCAAATCCATGCGAAACAAATGGTTTAGCTTCAAATACTTGTGATATACATGATTTAGCTTCAACTGCATGCGAAACAAACGAGTTAGCTTCAAATCCAAGCGAAACACATGATTTAGCTTCAAATCAATGCGAAATAGAAGGCTTAGCATCAAATCCATGCAACACAAATTATTTAGCTTCTTATACTTGCGATATAAGTGATAAAGCTTCAAATGCAGGTGAGATAAACGAGTGAGCATTAAATCCAAGCGAAACACATGATTTAGCTTCAAATGAATGCGACATAGAGGTATTGGCATCAAATCCATGCGACACAAATTATTTAGCTTCTTATACTTACGATATAAGTGATAAAGCTTCAAATGCAGGTGAAACAAACGAGTGAGCTTTAAATCCAAGCGTAACACATGATTTAACTTCAAATCAATGCGAAGTAGAAGATTTACCTTCAAATCCATGCGAAACAAATGGTTTAGCTTCAAATACTTGTGATATACATGATTTAGCTTCAGCAGCACGCGAAACAAACGAGTTAGCTTCAAATCCAAGCGAAACACATGATTTAGCTTCAAATCAATACGAAATAGATGGCTTAGCATCAAATCCATGCGACACACATTACTTAGCTCCATATACTGGCGATATAAGTGATATAGCTTCAAATGCAGGCGAAACAAACGAGTGATCTTCAAATCCAAGCGTAACACATGATTTAGCTTCAAATCAATGCGAAATAGAGGGATTGGCATCAAATCCATGCGACACAAATTACTTAGCTTCGTATACTTGCGATATATGTGATATAGCTTCAAATGCAGGTGAAACAAACGAGTGATCTTCAAATCCAAGCGTAACACTTGATTTATCTTCAAATCAATGCGAAGTAGAAGGCTTAGCATCAAATCCATGCAACACAAAGTATTTAGCTTCTTATACTTGCGATATAAGTGATAAAGCTTCAAATGCAGGCGAAACAAACGAGTGAGCTTTAAATCCAAGCGTAACACATGATTTAACTTCAAATCAATGCGAACTAGAAGATTTACCTTCAAATCCATGCGAAACAAATGGTTTAGCTTCAAATACTTGTGATATACATGACTTAGCTTCAACTGCATGCGAAACAAACCAGTTAGCTTCAAATCCAAGCAAAACACATGATTTAGCTTCAAATCAATACGAAATAGATGGCTTAGCATCAAATCCATGCGACACACATTATTTAGGTCCATATACTTGCGATATATGTGATATAGCTTCAAATGTAGGTGAAACAAACGAGTGAGCATTAAATCCAAGCGTAACACATGATTTAACTTCAAATCAATGCGAAGTAGAAGATTTACCTTCAAATCCATGCGAAACAAATGGCTTAGCTTCAAATACTTGTGATAAACATGATGTAGCTTCAACTGCATGCAAAACAAACGTGTTAGCTTCAAATCCAAGCGAAACACATGATTTAGTTCAAATCAATGCGAAGTAGAAGGCTTAGCATCAAATCCATGCAACACAAATTATTTAGCTTCGTATACTTGCGATATAAGTGATATAGCTTCAAATGCAGGTGAAACAAACGAGTGATCTTCAAATCCAAGCGTAACACTTGATTTATCTTCAAATCAATGCGAAGTAGAAGATTTACCTTGAAGTCCATGCGAAACGAATGGTTTAGATTCAAATACTTGTGATATACATGATTTAGTTTCAGCTGCATGCGAAACAAACGAGTTAGCTTCAAATCCAAGCGAAACACATGATTTAGCTTCAAATCAATGCGAAGTAGGAGGCTTAGCATCAAATCCATGCAACACAAATTATTTAGCTTCTCATACTTGCGATATAAGTGATAAAGCTTCAAATGCAGGCGAAACAAACGAGTGATCTTCAAATCCAATTGTAACACATGATTTGACTTCCAATCAATGCGAAGTAGAAGATTTACCTTCAAATCCATGCGAAACAAATGGTTTAGCTTCATATACTTGTGATATACATGATTTAGCTTCAACTGCATGCGAAACAAACGAGTTAGCTTCAAATCCAAGCGAAACACATGATTTAGCTTCAAATCAATGAGAAATAGAAGGCTTAGCATCAAATCCATGCAACACAAATTATTTAGCTTCTTATACTTGCGATATAAGTGATAAAGCTTCAAATGAAGGCGAAACAAACGAGTGAGCTTTCAATCCAAGCGTAACACATGATTTAACTTCAAATCAATGCGAAGTAGAAGATTTACCTTCAAATCCATGCGAAACAAATGTTTTAGCTTCAAATACTTGTGATATACATGATTTAGCTTCAACTGCATGCGAAACAAACGAGTTAGCTTCAAATCCAAGCGAAACACATGATTTAGCTTCAAATCAATGCTAAATAGAAGGCTTAGCATCAAATCCATGCGACACAAATTATTTAGCTTCGTATACTTGCGATATAAGTGATATAGATTCAAATGCAGGCGAAACACACCAGTGATCTTCAAATCCAAGCGTAACACATGATTTAACTTCAAATCAATGCGAAGTAGAAGATTTACATTCAAATCCATGCGAAACAAATGGTTTAGCTTCAAATACTTGTGATATACATTATTTAGCTTCAACTGCATGCGAAACAAACGAGTTAGCTTCAAATCCAAGCGAAACACATGATTTAGCTTCAAATCAATGAGAAATAGAAGGCTTAGCATCAAATCCATGCAACACAAATTATTTAGCTTCTTATACTTGCGATATAAGTGAGAAAGCTTCAAATGAAGGCGAAACAAACGAGTGAGCTTTAAATCCAAGCGTAACACATGATTTAACTTCAAATCAATGCGAAGTAGAAGATTTACCTTCAAATCCATGCGAAACAAATGGTTTAGCTTCAAATACTTGTGATATACATGATTCAGCTCCAACTGCATGCGAAACAAACGAGTTAGCTTCAAATCCAAGCGAAACACATGATTTAGCTTCAAATCAATGCGAAGTAGAAGGCTTAGCATCAAATCCATGCAACACAAATTATTTAGCTTCTTATACTTGCGATATAAGTGATAAAGCTTCAAATGCAGGTGAAACAAACGAGTGAGCTTTAAATCCAAGCGTAACACATGATTTAACTTCATATTAATGAGAAGTAGAAGATTTACCTTCAAATCCGAGCGACAAAAATGGTTTAGCTTCAAATACTTGTGATATACATGATTCAGCTCCAACTGCATGCGAAACAAACGAGTTAGCTTCAAATCCAAGCGAAACACATGATTTAGCTTCAAATCAATGCGAAGTAGAAGGCTTAGCATCAAATCCATGCAACACAAATTATTTAGCTTCTTATACTTGCGATATAAGTGATAAAGCTTCAAATGCAGGCGAAACAAACGAGTGAGCTTTAAATCCAAGCATAACACAAGATTTAACTTCAAATCAATGCGAAGTAGAAGATTTACCTTCAAATCCGTGCGAATCAAATGGCATGGCTTCAAATACTTGTGATATACATGATTTAGCTTCAACTGCATGCGAAACAAACGAGTTAGCTTCAAATCCAAGCGAAACACATGATTTAGCTTCAAATCAATGCGAACTAGAAGGCTTAGCATCAAATCCATGCAGCACAAATTATTTAGCTTCTTATACTTGCGATATAATTGATAAAGCTTCAAATGCAGGTGAAACAAACGAGTGATTTTCAAATCCAAGCGTAACACATGATTTAACTTCAAATCAATGGGAAGTAGAAGATTTACCTGCAAATCCATGCGAAACAAATGGTTTAGCTTCAAATACTTGTGATATACATGATTTTGCTTCAGCTGCATGCGAAACAAACGATTTAGCTTCAAATCCAAGCGAAACACATGATTTAGCTTCAAATCAATGAGAAATAGAAGGCTTAGCATCAAATCCATGCAATACAAATTATTTAGCTTCTTATACTTGCGATATAAGTGAGAAAGCTTCAAATGAAGGCGAAACAAACGAGTGAGCTTTAAATCCAAGCGTAACACATGATTTAACTTCAAATCAATGCGAAGTAGACGATTTACCTTCAAATCCATGCGAAACAAATGGTTTAGCTTCAAATACTTGTGATATACATGATTTAGTTTCAGCTGCATGCGAAACAAACGAGTTAGCTTCAAATCCAAGCGAAACACATGATTTAGCTTCAAATCAATGCGAAGTAGAAGGCTTAGCATCAAATCCATGCAACACAAATTATTTAGCTTCTTATACTTGCGATATAAGTGATAAAGATTCAAATGCAGGCGAAACAAACGAGTGAGCTTTAAATCCAAGCGTAACACATGATTTAACTTCAAATCAATGCGAAGTAGTAGATTTACCTTCAAATCCATGCGAAACAAATGGTTTAGCATCTAATACTTGTGATATACATGATTTAGCTTGAGCTGCATGCGAAACAAACGAGTTAGCTTCAAATCCAAGCGAATCACATGATTTAGCTTGAAATCAATGCGAAATAGAAGGCTTAGCATCAAATCCATGCGACACAAATTATTTAGCTTCGTATACTTGCGATATAAGTGATATAGCTTCAAATGCAGGTGAAACAAACGAGTGATCTTCAAATCCAAGCGTAACACTTGATTTATCTTCAAATCAATGCGAAGTAGAAGATTTGCCTTCAAATCCATGCGAAACAAATGGTTTAGATTCAAATACTTGTGATATACATGATTTAGCTTCAGCTGCACGCGAAACAAACGAGTTAGTTTCAAATCCAAGCGTAACACATGATTTAACTTCAAATCAATGCGAAGTAGAAGATTTACCTTCAAATCCATGCGAAACAAATGGTTTAGCTTCAAATACTTGTGATATACATGATTCAGCTCCAACTGCATGCGAAACAAACGAGTTAGCTTCAAATCCAAGCGAAACACATGATTTAGCTTCAAATCAATGCGAAGTAGAAGGCTTAGCATCAAATCCATGCAACACAAATTATTTAGCTTCTTATACTTGCGATATAAGTGATAAAGCTTGAAATGCAGGCGAAACAAACGAGTGAGCTTTAAATCCAAGCGTAACACATGATTTAACTTCAAATCAATGCGAAGTAGTAGATTTACCTTCAAATCCATGCGAAACAAATGGTTTAGCATCTAATACTTGTGATATACATGATTTAGCTTGAGCTGCATGCGAAACAAACGAGTTAGCTTCAAATCCAAGCGGATCACATGATTTAGCTTGAAATCAATGCGAAATAGAAGGCTTAGCATCAAATCCATGCGACACAAATTATTTAGCTTCGTATACTTGCGATATAAGTGATATAGCTTCAAATGCAGGTGAAACAAACGAGTGATCTTCAAATCCAAACGTAACACTTGATTTATCTTCAAATCAATGCGAAGTAGAAGATTTGCCTTCAAATCCATGCGAAACAAATGGTTTAGATTCAAATACTTGTGATATACATGATTTAGCTTCAGCTGCACGCGAGACAAACGAGTTAGTTTCAAATCCAAGCGTAACACGTGATTTAACTTCAAACCATGCGAAGTAGAAGATTTACCTTCAAATCCATGCGAAACAAATGATTTAGCTTCAAATACTTGTGATATACACGATTTAGCTTCAGCTGCATGCGAAACAAACGAGTTAGCTTCAAATCCAAGCGAAACACATGATTTAGCTTCAAATCAATGCGAAGTAGAAGGCTTAGCATCAAATCCATGCAACACAAATTATTTAGCTTCTTATACTTGCGATATAAGTGATAAAGATTCAAATGCAGGCGAAACAAACGAGTGAGCTTTAAATCCAAGCGTAACACATGATTTAACTTCAAATCAATGCGAAGTAGTAGATTTACCTTCAAATCCATGCGAAACAAATGGTTTAGCATCTAATACTTGTGATATACATGATTTAGCTTGAGCTGCATGCGAAACAAACGAGTTAGCTTCAAATCCAAGCGAATCACATGATTTAGCTTGAAATCAATGCGAAATAGAAGGCTTAGCATCAAATCCATGCGACACAAATTATTTAGCTTCGTATACTTGCGATATAAGTGATATAGCTTCAAATGCAGGTGAAACAAACGAGTGATCTTCAAATCCAAACGTAACACTTGATTTATCTTCAAATCAATGCGAAGTAGAAGATTTGCCTTCAAATCCATGCGAAACAAATGGTTTAGATTCAAATACTTGTGATATACATGATTTAGCTTCAGCTGCATGCGAAACAAACGAGTTAGCTTCAAATCCAAGCGAAACACATGATTTAGCTTCAAATCAATGCGAAGTAGAAGGCTTAGCATCAAATCCATGCAACACAAATTATTTAGCTTCTTATACTTGCGATATAAGTGATAAAGATTCAAATGCAGGCGAAACAAACGAGTGAGCTTTAAATCCAAGCGTAACACATGATTTAACTTCAAATCAATGCGAAGTAGTAGATTTACCTTCAAATCCATGCGAAACAAATGGTTTAGCATCTAATACTTGTGATATACATGATTTAGCTTGAGCTGCATGCGAAACAAACGAGTTAGCTTCAAATCCAAGCGTAACACATGATTTAACTTCAAATCAATGCGAAGTAGAAGATTTACCTTCAAATCCATGCGAAACAAATGGTTTAGCTTCAAATACTTGTGATATACATGATTTAGTTTCAGCTGCATGCGAAACAAACGAGTTAGCTTCAAATCCAAGCGAAACACATGATTTAGCTTCAAATCAATGCGAAGTAGAAGGCTTAGCATCAAATCCATGCAACACAAATTATTTAGCTTCTTATACTTGCGATATAAGTGATAAAGATTCAAATGCAGGCGAAACAAACGAGTGAGCTTTAAATCCAAGCGTAACACATGATTTAACTTCAAATCAATGCGAAGTAGTAGATTTACCTTCAAATCCATGCGAAACAAATGGTTTAGCATCTAATACTTGTGATATACATGATTTAGCTTGAGCTGCATGCGAAACAAACGAGTTAGCTTCAAATCCAAGCGAATCACATGATTTAGCTTGAAATCAATGCGAAATAGAAGGCTTAGCATCAAATCCATGCGACACAAATTATTTAGCTTCGTATACTTGCGATATAAGTGATATAGCTTCAAATGCAGGTGAAACAAACGAGTGATCTTCAAATCCAAGCGTAACACTTGATTTATCTTCAAATCAATGCGAAGTAGAAGATTTGCCTTCAAATCCATGCGAAACAAATGGTTTAGATTCAAATACTTGTGATATACATGATTTAGCTTCAGCTGCACGCGAAACAAACGAGTTAGTTTCAAATCCAAGCGTAACACATGATTTAACTTCAAATCAATGCGAAGTAGAAGATTTACCTTCAAATCCATGCGAAACAAATGGTTTAGCTTCAAATACTTGTGATATACATGATTCAGCTCCAACTGCATGCGAAACAAACGAGTTAGCTTCAAATCCAAGCGAAACACATGATTTAGCTTCAAATCAATGCGAAGTAGAAGGCTTAGCATCAAATCCATGCAACACAAATTATTTAGCTTCTTATACTTGCGATATAAGTGATAAAGCTTGAAATGCAGGCGAAACAAACGAGTGAGCTTTAAATCCAAGCGTAACACATGATTTAACTTCAAATCAATGCGAAGTAGTAGATTTACCTTCAAATCCATGCGAAACAAATGGTTTAGCATCTAATACTTGTGATATACATGATTTAGCTTGAGCTGCATGCGAAACAAACGAGTTAGCTTCAAATCCAAGCGAATCACATGATTTAGCTTGAAATCAATGCGAAATAGAAGGCTTAGCATCAAATCCATGCGACACAAATTATTTAGCTTCGTATACTTGCGATATAAGTGATATAGCTTCAAATGCAGGTGAAACAAACGAGTGATCTTCAAATCCAAACGTAACACTTGATTTATCTTCAAATCAATGCGAAGTAGAAGATTTGCCTTCAAATCCATGCGAAACAAATGGTTTAGATTCAAATACTTGTGATATACATGATTTAGCTTCAGCTGCACGCGAGACAAACGAGTTAGTTTCAAATCCAAGCGTAACACGTGATTTAACTTCAAACCATGCGAAGTAGAAGATTTACCTTCAAATCCATGCGAAACAAATGATTTAGCTTCAAATACTTGTGATATACACGATTTAGATTCAGCTGCATGCGAAACAAACGAGTTAGCTTCAAATCCAAGCGAAACACATGATTTAGCTTCAAATCAATGCGAAGTAGAAGGCTTAGCATCAAATCCATGCAACACAAATTATTTAGCTTCTTATACTTGCGATATAAGTGATAAAGATTCAAATGCAGGCGAAACAAACGAGTGAGCTTTAAATCCAAGCGTAACACATGATTTAACTTCAAATCAATGCGAAGTAGTAGATTTACCTTCAAATCCATGCGAAACAAATGGTTTAGCATCTTATACTTGTGATATACATGATTTAGCTTCAGCTGCATGCGAAACAAACGAGTTAGCTTCAAATCCAAGCGAAACACATGATTTAGCTTGAAATCAATGCGAAATAGAAGGCTTAGCATCAAATCCATGCGACACAAATTATTTAGCTTCGTATACTTGCGATATAAGTGATATAGCTTCAAATGCAGGTGAAACAAACGAGTGATCTTCAAATCCAAGCGTAACACTTGATTTATCTTCAAATCAATGCGAAGTAGAAGATTTACCTTCAAATCCATGCGAAACAAATGGTTTAGATTCAAATACTTGTGATATACATGATTCAGCTCCAACTGCATGCGAAACAAACGAGTTAGCTTCAAATCCAAGCGAAACACATGATTTAGCTTCAAATCAATACGAAATAGATGACTTAGCATCAAATCCATGCGACACACATTACTTAGCTCCATATACTTGCGATATGAGTGATATAGCTTCAAATGCAGGCGAAACAAACGAGTGATCTTCAAATCCAAGCGAAACACATGATTTAGCTTCAAATCAATGCGAAGTAGAAGGCTTAGCATCAAATCCATGCAACACAAATTATTTAGCTTCTCATACTCGCGATATAAGTGATAAAGCTTCAAATGCAGGCGAAACAAACGAGTGAGCTTTAAATCCAAGCGTAACACATGATTTGACTTCAAATCAATGCGAAGTAGCAGATTTACCTTCAAATCCATGCGAAACAAATGGATTAGCTTCATATACTTGTGATATACATGATTTAGCTTCAACTGCATGCGAAACAAACGAGTTAGCTTCAAATCCAAGCGAAACACATGATTTAGCTTCAAATCAATGAGAAATAGAAGGCTTAGCATCAAATCCATGCAACACAAATTATTTAGCTTCTTATACTTGCGATATAAGTGAGAAAGCTTCAAATGAAGGCGAAACAAACGAGTGAGCTTTAAATCCAAGCGTAACACATGATTTAACTTCAAATCAATGCGAAGTAGAAGATTTACCTTCAAATCCATGCGAAACAAATGGTTTAGCTTCAAATACTTGGGATATACATGATTCAGCTCCAACTGCATGCGAAACAAACGAGTTAGCTTCAAATCCAAGCGAAACACATGACTTAGCTTCAAATCAATGCGAAGTAGAAGGCTTAGCATCAAATCCATGCAACACAAATTATTTAGCTTCTTATACTTGCGATATAAGTGATAAAGCTTCAAATGCAGGTGAAACAAACGAGTGAGCTTTAAATCCAAGCGTAACACATGATTTAACTTCATATTAATGAGAAGTAGAAGATTTACCTTCAAATCCAAGCGACAAAAATGGTTTAGCTTCAAATACTTGTGATATACATGATTTAGCTTCAACTGCATGCGAAACAAACGAGTTAGCTTCAAATCCAAGCGGAACACATGATTTAGCTTCAAATCAATACGAAATAGATGGCTTAGCATCAAATCCATGCGACACACATTACTTAGCTCCATATACTTGCGATATAAGTGATATAGCTTCAAATGCAGGCGAAACAAACGAGTGATCTTCAAATCCAAGCGTAACACATGATTTAGCTTCAAATCAATGCGAACTAGAAGGCTTAGCATCAAATCCATGCAGCACAAATTATTTAGCTTCTTATACTTGCGATATAATTGATAAAGCTTCAAATGCAGGTGAAACAAACGAGTGATTTTCAAATCCAAGCGTAACACATGATTTAACTTCAAATCAATGGGAAGTAGAAGATTTACCTGCAAATCCATGCGAAACAAATGGTTTAGCTTCAAATACTTGTGATATACATGATTTTGCTTCAGCTGCATGCGAAACAAACGATTTAGCTTCAAATCCAAGCGAAACACATGATTTAGCTTCAAATCAATGAGAAATAGAAGGCTTAGCATCAAATCCATGCAACACAAATTATTTAGCTTCTTATACTTGCGATATAAGTGAGAAAGCTTCAAATGAAGGCGAAACAAACGAGTGAGCTTTAAATCCAAGCGTAACACATGATTTAACTTCAAATCAATGCGAAGTAGAAGATTTACCTTCAAATCCATGCGAAACAAATGGTTTAGCTTCAAATACTTGTGATATACATGATTTAGTTTCAGCTGCGTGCGAAACAAACGAGTTAGCTTCAAATCCAAGCGAAACACATGATTTAGCTTCAAATCAATGCGAAGTAGAAGGCTTAGCATCAAATCCATGCAACACAAATTATTTAGCTTCTTATACTTGCGATATAAGTGATAAAGATTCAAATGCAGGCGAAACAAACGAGTGAGCTTTAAATCCAAGCGTAACACATGATTTAACTTCAAATCAATGCGAAGTAGTAGATTTACCTTCAAATCCATGCGAAACAAATGGTTTAGCATCTAATACTTGTGATATACATGATTTAGCTTGAGCTGCATGCGAAACAAACGAGTTAGCTTCAAATCCAAGCGAATCACATGATTTAGCTTGAAATCAATGCGAAATAGAAGGCTTAGCATCAAATCCATGCGACACAAATTATTTAGCTTCGTATACTTGCGATATAAGTGATATAGCTTCAAATGCAGGTGAAACAAACGAGTGATCTTCAAATCCAAGCGTAACACTTGATTTATCTTCAAATCAATGCGAAGTAGAAGATTTGCCTTCAAATCCATGCGAAACAAATGGTTTAGATTCAAATACTTGTGATATACATGATTTAGCTTCAGCTGCACGCGAAACAAACGAGTTAGTTTCAAATCCAAGCGTAACACATGATTTAACTTCAAATCAATGCGAAGTAGAAGATTTACCTTCAAATCCATGCGAATCAAATGGTTTAGCTTCAAATACTTGTGATATACATGATTCAGCTCCAACTGCATGCGAAACAAACGAGTTAGCTTCAAATCCAAGCGAAACACATGATTTAGCTTCAAATCAATGCGAAGTAGAAGGCTTAGCATCAAATCCATGCAACACAAATTATTTAGCTTCTTATACTTGCGATATAAGTGATAAAGCTTGAAATGCAGGCGAAACAAACGAGTGAGCTTTAAATCCAAGCGTAACACATGATTTAACTTCAAATCAATGCGAAGTAGTAGATTTACCTTCAAATCCATGCGAAACAAATGGTTTAGCATCTAATACTTGTGATATACATGATTTAGCTTGAGCTGCATGCGAAACAAACGAGTTAGCTTCAAATCCAAGCGAATCACATGATTTAGCTTGAAATCAATGCGAAATAGAAGGCTTAGCATCAAATCCATGCGACACAAATTATTTAGCTTCGTATACTTGCGATATAAGTGATATAGCTTCAAATGCAGGTGAAACAAACGAGTGATCTTCAAATCCAAACGTAACACTTGATTTATCTTCAAATCAATGCGAAGTAGAAGATTTGCCTTCAAATCCATGCGAAACAAATGGTTTAGATTCAAATACTTGTGATATACATGATTTAGCTTCAGCTGCACGCGAAACAAACGAGTTAGTTTCAAATCCAAGCGTAACACGTGATTTAACTTCAAACCATGCGAAGTAGAAGATTTACCTTCAAATCCATGCGAAACAAATGATTTAGCTTCAAATACTTGTGATATACACGATTTAGCTTCAGCTGCATGCGAAACAAACGAGTTAGCTTCAAATCCAAGCGAAACACATGATTTAGCTTCAAATCAATGCGAAGTAGAAGGCTTAGCATCAAATCCATGCAACACAAATTATTTAGCTTCTTATACTTGCGATATAAGTGATAAAGATTCAAATGCAGGCGAAACAAACGAGTGAGCTTTAAATCCAAGCGTAACACATGATTTAACTTCAAATCAATGCGAAGTAGTAGATTTACCTTCAAATCCATGCGAAACAAATGGTTTAGCATCTAATACTTGTGATATACATGATTTAGCTTGAGCTGCATGCGAAACAAACGAGTTAGCTTCAAATCCAAGCGAATCACATGATTTAGCTTGAAATCAATGCGAAATAGAAGGCTTAGCATCAAATCCATGCGACACAAATTATTTAGCTTCGTATACTTGCGATATAAGTGATATAGCTTCAAATGCAGGTGAAACAAACGAGTGATCTTCAAATCCAAACGTAACACTTGATTTATCTTCAAATCAATGCGAAGTAGAAGATTTGCCTTCAAATCCATGCGAAACAAATGGTTTAGATTCAAATACTTGTGATATACATGATTTAGCTTCAGCTGCACGCGAAACAAACGAGTTAGTTTCAAATCCAAGCGTAACACGTGATTTAACTTCAAACCATGCGAAGTAGAAGATTTACCTTCAAATCCATGCGAAACAAATGATTTAGCTTCAAATACTTGTGATATACACGATTTAGCTTCAGCTGCATGCGAAACAAACGAGTTAGCTTCAAATCCAAGCGAAACACATGATTTAGCTTCAAATCAATGCGAAGTAGAAGGCTTAGCATCAAATCCATGCAACACAAATTATTTACCTTCTTATACTTGCGATATAAGTGATAAAGATTCAAATGCAGGCGAAACAAACGAGTGAGCTTTAAATCCAAGCGTAACACATGATTTAACTTCAAATCAATGCGAAGTAGTAGATTTACCTTCAAATCCATGCGAAACAAATGGTTTAGCTTCAAATACTTGTGATATACATGATTTAGCTTCAACTGCATGCGAAACAAACGAGTTAGCTTCAAATCCAAGCGAAACACATGATTTAGCTTCAAATCAATGCGAAATAGAAGGCTTAGCATTAAATCCATGCAACACAAATTATTTAGCTTCTTATACTTGCGATATAAGTGATAAAGCTTCAAATGCAGGTGAAACAAACGTGTGAGCCTTAAATCCAAGCGTAACACATGATTTAACTTCAAATCAATGCGAAGTAGAAGATTTACCTTCTAATCCATGCGAAACAAATGGATTAGCTTCAAATCCTTGTGATATACACGATTTAGCTTCAGCTGCATGCGAAACAAACGAGTTAGCTTCAAATCCAAGCGAAACACATGATTTAGCTTCAAATCAATGCGAAGTAGAAGGCTTAGCATCAAATCCATGCAACACAAATTATTTAGCTTCTTATACTTGCGATATAAGTGATAAAGATTCAAATGCAGGCGAAACAAACGAGTGAGCTTTAAATCCAAGCGTAACACATGATTTAACTTCAAATCAATGCGAAGTAGTAGATTTACCTTCAAATCCATGCGAAACAAATGGTTTAGCATCTAATACTTGTGATATACATGATTTAGCTTGAGCTGCATGCGAAACAAACGAGTTAGCTTCAAATCCAAGCGAATCACATGATTTAGCTTGAAATCAATGCGAAATAGAAGGCTTAGCATCAAATCCATGCGACACAAATTATTTAGCTTCGTATACTTGCGATATAAGTGATATAGCTTCAAATGCAGGTGAAACAAACGAGTGATCTTCAAATCCAAACGTAACACTTGATTTATCTTCAAATCAATGCGAAGTAGAAGATTTGCCTTCAAATCCATGCGAAACAAATGGTTTAGATTCAAATACTTGTGATATACATGATTTAGCTTCAGCTGCACGCGAAACAAACGAGTTAGTTTCAAATCCAAGCGTAACACGTGATTTAACTTCAAACCATGCGAAGTAGAAGATTTACCTTCAAATCCATGCGAAACAAATGATTTAGCTTCAAATACTTGTGATATACACGATTTAGCTTCAGCTGCATGCGAAACAAACGAGTTAGCTTCAAATCCAAGCGAAACACATGATTTAGCTTCAAATCAATGCGAAGTAGAAGGCTTAGCATCAAATCCATGCAACACAAATTATTTAGCTTCTTATACTTGCGATATAAGTGATAAAGATTCAAATGCAGGCGAAACAAACGAGTGAGCTTTAAATCCAAGCGTAACACATGATTTAACTTCAAATCAATGCGAAGTAGTAGATTTACCTTCAAATCCATGCGAAACAAATGGTTTAGCATCTTATACTTGTGATATACATGATTTAGCTTCAGCTGCATGCGAAACAAACGAGTTAGCTTCAAATCCAAGCGAAACACATGATTTAGTTTGAAATCAATGCGAAATAGAAGGCTTAGCATCAAATCCATGCGACACAAATTATTTAGCTTCGTATACTTGCGATATAAGTGATATAGCTTCAAATGCAGGTGAAACAAACGAGTGATCTTCAAATCCAAGCGTAACACTTGATTTATCTTCAAATCAATGCGAAGTAGAAGATTTACCTTCAAATCCATGCGAAACAAATGGTTTAGATTCAAATACTTGTGATATACATGATTCAGCTCCAACTGCATGCGAAACAAACGAGTTAGCTTCAAATCCAAGCGAAACACATGATTTAGCTTCAAATCAATACGAAATAGATGACTTAGCATCAAATCCATGCGACACACATTACTTAGCTCCATATACTTGCGATATGAGTGATATAGCTTCAAATGCAGGCGAAACAAACGAGTGATCTTCAAATCCAAGCGAAACACATGATTTAGCTTCAAATCAATGCGAAGTAGAAGGCTTAGCATCAAATCCATGCAACACAAATTATTTAGCTTCTCATACTCGCGATATAAGTGATAAAGATTCAAATGCAGGCGAAACAAACGAGTGAGCTTTAAATCCAAGCGTAACACATGATTTGACTTCAAATCAATGCGAAGTAGCAGATTTACCTTCAAATCCATGCGAAACAAATGGATTAGCTTCATATACTTGTGATATACATGATTTAGCTTCAACTGCATGCGAAACAAACGAGTTAGCTTCAAATCCAAGCGAAACACATGATTTAGCTTCAAATCAATGAGAAATAGAAGGCTTAGCATCAAATCCATGCAACACAAATTATTTAGCTTCTTATACTTGCGATATAAGTGAGAAAGCTTCAAATGAAGGCGAAACAAACGAGTGAGCTTTAAATCCAAGCGTAACACATGATTTAACTTCAAATCAATGCGAAGTAGAAGATTTACCTTCAAATCCATGCGAAACAAATGGTTTAGCTTCAAATACTTGGGATATACATGATTCAGCTCCAACTGCATGCGAAACAAACGAGTTAGCTTCAAATCCAAGCGAAACACATGACTTATCTTCAAATCAATGCGAAGTAGAAGGCTTCGCATCAAATCCATGCAACACAAATTATTTAGCTTCTTATACTTGCGATATAAGTGATAAAGCTTCAAATGCAGGTGAAACAAACGAGTGAGCTTTAAATCCAAGCGTAACACATGATTTAACTTCATATTAATGAGAAGTAGAAGATTTACCTTCAAATCCAAGCGACAAAAATGGTTTAGCTTCAAATACTTGTGATATACATGATTTAGCTTCAACTGCATGCGAAACAAACGAGTTAGCTTCAAATCCAAGCGGAACACATGATTTAGCTTCAAATCAATACGAAATAGATGGCTTAGCATCAAATCCATGCGACACACATTACTTAGCTCCATATACTTGCGATATAAGTGATATAGCTTCAAATGCAGGCGAAACAAACGAGTGATCTTCAAATCCAAGCGTAACACATGATTTAGCTTCAAATCAATGCGAAATAGAGGGATTGGCATCAAATCCATGCGACACAAATTACTTAGCTTCGTATACTTGCGATATATGTGATATAGCTTCAAATGCAGGTGAAACAAACGAGTGATCTTCAAATCCTAGCGTAACACATGATTTAACTTCAGATCAATGGGAAGTAGAAGATTTACCTTCAAATCCATGCGAAACAAATGGTTTAGCTTCAAATACTTGTGATATACATGATTTAGCTTCAGCTGCATGCGAAACAAACGAGTTAGCTTCAAATCCAAGCGAAACACATGATTTAGCTTCAAATGAATGCGAAATAGAGGGATTGGCATCAAATCCATGCGACACAAATTACTTAGCTTCGTATACTTGCGATATATGTGATATAGCTTCAAATGCAGGTGAAACAAACGAGTGATCTTCAAATCCAAGCGTAACACATGATTTAACTTCAAATCAAAGCGAAGTAGAAGATTTAGGTTCAAATCCATGCGAAACAAATGGTTTAGCTTCAAATACTTGTGATATACATGATTTAGCTTCAACTGCATGCGAAACAAACGAGTTAGCTTCAAATCCAAGCGAAACACATGATTTAGCTTCAAATCAATGCGAAATAGAAGGCATAGCATTAAATCCATGCAACACAAATTATTTAGCTTCTTATACTTGCGATATAAGTGATAAAGCTTCAAATGCAGGTGAAACAAACGAGTGGGCCTTAAATCCAAGCGTAACACATGATTTAACTTCAAATCAATGCGAAGTAGAAGATTTACCTTCTAATCCATGCGAAACAAATGGTTTAGCTTCAAATCCTTGTGATATACACGATTTATCTTCAGCTGCATGCGAAACAAACGAGTTAGCTTCAAATCCAAGCGAAACACATGATTTAGCTTCAAATCAATGCGAAGTAGAAGGCTTAGCATCAAATCCATGCAACACAAATTATTTAGCTTCTTATACTTGCGATATCAGTGATAAAGATTCAAATGCAGGCGAAACAAACGAGTGAGCTTTAAATCCAAGCGTAACACATGATTTAACTTCAAATCAATGCGAAGTAGTAGATTTACCTTCAAATCCATGCGAAACAAATGGTTTAGCATCTAATACTTGTGATATACATGATTTAGCTTCAGCTGCATGCGAAACAAACGAGTTAGCTTCAAATCCAAGCGAAACACATGATTTAGCTTCAAATGAATGCGAAATAGAGGGATTGGCATCAAATCCATGCGACACAAATTGCTTAGCTTCGTATACTTGCGATATATGTGATATAGCTTCAAATGCAGGTGAAACAAACGAGTTAGCTTCAAATCCAAGCGAAACACATGATTTAGCTTCAAATCAATGCGAAGTAGAAGGCTTAGCATCAAATCCAAGCAACACAAATTATTTAGCTTCTTATACTTACGATATAAGTGATAAAGCTTCAAATGCAGGTGAAACAAACGAGTGTGCTTTAAATCCAAGCGTAACACATGATTTAACTTCAAATCAATGCGAAGTAGAAGATTTACCTTCAAATCCATGCGAAACAAATGGTTTAGCTTCAAATACTTGTGATATACATGGTTTAGCTTCAGCTGCACGCGAAACAAACGAGTTAGCTTCAAATCCAAGCGAAACACATGATTTAGCTTCAAATCAATGCGAAGTAGAAGGCTTAGCATCAAATCCATGCAACACAAATTATTTAGCTTCTTATACTTGCGATATAAGTGATAAAGCTTCAAATGCAGGCGAAACAAACGAGTGAGCTTTAAATCCAAGCGTAACACATGATTTAACTTCAAATCAATGCGTAGTAGAAGACTTACCTTCATATCCGGGCGAATCAAATGGCATAGCTTCAAATACTTGTGATATACATGATTTAGCTTCAGCTGCATGCGAAACAAACGAGTTAGCTTCAAATCCAAGCGAAACACATGATTTAGCTTCAAATGAATGCGAAATAGAGGGATTGGCATCAAATCCATGCGACACAAATTGCTTAGCTTCGTATACTTGCGATATATGTGATATAGCTTCAAATGCAGGTGAAACAAACGAGTTAGCTTCAAATCCAAGCGAAACACATGATTTAGCTTCAAATCAATGCGAAGTAGAAGGCTTAGCATCAAATCCATGTAACACAAATTATTTAGCTTCTTATACTTACGATATAAGTGATAAAGCTTCAAATGCAGGTGAAACAAACGAGTGAGCTTTAAATCCAAGCGTAACACATGATTTAACTTCAAATCAATGCGAAGTAGAAGATTTACCTTCAAATCCATGCGAAACAAATGGTTTAGCTTCAAATACTTGTGATATACATGATTTAGCTTCAGCTGCACGCGAAACAAACGAGTTAGCTTCAAATCCAAGCGAAACACATGATTTAGCTTCAAATCAATGCGAAGTAGAAGGCTTGGCATCAAATCCATGCAACACAAATTATTTAGCTTCTTATACTTGCGATATATGTGATAAAGCTTCAAATGCAGGCGAAACAAACGAGTGAGCTTTAAATCCAAGCGTAACACATGATTTAACTTCAAATCAATGCGAAGTAGAAGATTTACCTTCAAATCCATGCGAAACAAATGGTTTAGCTTCAAATACTTGTGATATACATGGTTTAGCTTCAGCTGCACGCGAAACAAACGAGTTAGCTTCAAATCCAAGCGAAACACATGATTTAGCTTCAAATCAATGCGAAGAAGAAGGCTTAGCATCAAATCCATGCAACACAAATTATTTAGCTTCTTATACTTGCGATATAAGTGATAAAGCTTCAAATGCAGGCGAAACAAACGAGTGAGCTTTAAATCCAAGCGTAACACATGATTTAACTTCAAATCAATGCGTAGTAGAAGATTTACCTTCATATCCGGGCGAATCAAATGGCATAGCTTCAAATACTTGTGATATACATGATTTAGCTTCAACTGCATGCGATACAAACGAGTTAGCTTCAAATCCAAGCGAAACACATGATTTAGCTTCAAATCAATGCGAAGTAGAAGGCTTAGCATCAAATCCATGCAACACAAATTATTTAGCTTCTTATACTTGCGATATAAGTGAGAAAGCTTCAAATGAAGGCGAAACAAACGAGTGAGCTTTAAATCCAAGCGTAACACATGATTTAACTTCAAATCAATGCGAAGTAGAAGATTTACCTTCAAATCCATGCGAAACAAATGGTTTAGCTTCAAATACTTGGGATATACATGATTCAGCTCCAACTGCATGCGAAACAAACGAGTTAGCTTCAAATCCAAGCGAAACACATGACTTATCTTCAAATCAATGCGAAGTAGAAGGCTTCGCATCAAATCCATGCAACACAAATTATTTAGCTTCTTATACTTGCGATATAAGTGATAAAGCTTCAAATGCAGGTGAAACAAACGAGTGAGCTTTAAATCCAAGCGTAACACATGATTTAACTTCATATTAATGAGAAGTAGAAGATTTACCTTCAAATCCAAGCGACAAAAATGGTTTAGCTTCAAATACTTGTGATATACATGATTTAGCTTCAACTGCATGCGAAACAAACGAGTTAGCTTCAAATCCAAGCGGAACACATGATTTAGCTTCAAATCAATACGAAATAGATGGCTTAGCATCAAATCCATGCGACACACATTACTTAGCTCCATATACTTGCGATATAAGTGATATAGCTTCAAATGCAGGCGAAACAAACGAGTGATCTTCAAATCCAAGCGTAACACATGATTTAGCTTCAAATCAATGCGAAATAGAGGGATTGGCATCAAATCCATGCGACACAAATTACTTAGCTTCGTATACTTGCGATATATGTGATATAGCTTCAAATGCAGGTGAAACAAACGAGTGATCTTCAAATCCTAGCGTAACACATGATTTAACTTCAGATCAATGGGAAGTAGAAGATTTACCTTCAAATCCATGCGAAACAAATGGTTTAGCTTCAAATACTTGTGATATACATGATTTAGCTTCAGCTGCATGCGAAACAAACGAGTTAGCTTCAAATCCAAGCGAAACACATGATTTAGCTTCAAATGAATGCGAAATAGAGGGATTGGCATCAAATCCATGCGACACAAATTACTTAGCTTCGTATACTTGCGATATATGTGATATAGCTTCAAATGCAGGTGAAACAAACGAGTGATCTTCAAATCCAAGCGTAACACATGATTTAACTTCAAATCAAAGCGAAGTAGAAGATTTAGGTTCAAATCCATGCGAAACAAATGGTTTAGCTTCAAATACTTGTGATATACATGATTTAGCTTCAGCTGCACGCGAAACAAACGAGTTAGCTTCAAATCCAAGCGAAACACATGATTTAGCTTCAAATCAATGCGAAGTAGAAGGCTTAGCATCAAATCCATGCAACACAAATTATTTAGCTTCTTATACTTGCGATATAAGTGATAAAGCTTCAAATGCAGGCGAAACAAACGAGTGAGCTTTAAATCCAAGCGTAACACATGATTTAACTTCAAATCAATGCGAAGTAGAAGATTTACCTTCAAATCCATGCGAAACAAATGGTTTAGCTTCAAATACTTGTGATATACACGATTTATCTTCAGCTGCATGCGAAACAAACGAGTTAGCTTCAAATCCAAGCGAAACACATGATTTAGCTTCAAATCAATGCGAAGTAGAAGGCTTAGCATCAAATCCATGCAACACAAATTATTTAGCTTCTTATACTTGCGATATCAGTGATAAAGATTCAAATGCAGGCGAAACAAACGAGTGAGCTTTAAATCCAAGCGTAACACATGATTTAACTTCAAATCAATGCGAAGTAGTAGATTTACCTTCAAATCCATGCGAAACAAATGGTTTAGCATCTAATACTTGTGATATACATGATTTAGCTTCAGCTGCATGCGAAACAAACGAGTTAGCTTCAAATCCAAGCGAAACACATGATTTAGCTTGAAATCAATGCGAAGTAGAAGATTTACCTTCAAATCCATGCGAAACAAATGGTTTAGCTTCAAATACTTGTGATATACATGATTCAGCTCCAACTGCATGCGAAACAAACGAGTTAGCTTCAAATCCAAGCGTAACACTTGATTTATCTTCAAATCAATGCGAAGTAGAAGATTTACCTTCAAATCCATGGGAAACAAATGGTTTAGATTCAAATACTTGTGATATACATGATTTAGCTTCAGCTGCACGCGAAACAAACGAGTTAGCTTCAAATCCAAGCGTAACACGTGATTTAACTTCAAATCCATGCGAAGTAGAAGATTTACCTTCAAATCCATGCGAAACAAATGATTTAGCTTCAAATACTTGTTATATACATGATTTAGCTTCAGCTGCATGCGAAACAAACGAGTTAGCTTCAAATCCAAGCGAAACACATGATTTAGCTTCAAATGAATGCGAAATAGAGGGATTGGCATCAAATCCATGCGACACAAATTGCTTAGCTTCGTATACTTGCGATATATGTGATATAGCTTCAAATGCAGGTGAAACAAACGAGTTAGCTTCAAATCCAAGCGAAACACATGATTTAGCTTCAAATCAATGCGAAGTAGAAGGCTTAGCATCAAATCCAAGCAACACAAATTATTTAGCTTCTTATACTTACGATATAAGTGATAAAGCTTCAAATGCAGGTGAAACAAACGAGTGAGCTTTAAATCCAAGCGTAACACATGATTTAACTTCAAATCAATGCGAAGTAGAAGATTTACCTTCAAATCCATGCGAAACAAATGGTTTAGCTTCAAATACTTGTGATATACATGATTTAGCTTCAGCTGCACGCGAAACAAACGAGTTAGCTTCAAATCCAAGCGAAACACATGATTTAGCTTCAAATCAATGCGAAGTAGAAGGCTTAGCATCAAATCCATGCAACACAAATTATTTAGCTTCTTATACTTGCGATATATGTGATAAAGCTTCAAATGCAGGCGAAACAAACGAGTGAGCTTTAAATCCAAGCGTAACACATGATTTAACTTCAAATCAATGCGAAGTAGAAGATTTACCTTCAAATCCATGCGAAACAAATGGTTTAGCTTCAAATACTTGTGATATACATGGTTTAGCTTCAGCTGCACGCGAAACAAACGAGATAGCTTCAAATCCAAGCGAAACACATGATTTAGCTTCAAATCAATGCGAAGTAGAAGGCTTAGCATCAAATCCATGCAACACAAATTATTTAGCTTCTTATACTTGCGATATAAGTGATAAAGCTTCAAATGTAGGCGAAACAAACGAGTGAGCTTTAAATCCAAGCGTAACACATGATTTAACTTCAAATCAATGCGTAGTAGAAGATTTACCTTCATATCCGGGCGAATCAAATGGCATACATTCAAATACTTGTGATATACATGATTTAGCTTCAACTGCATGCGATACAAACGAGTTAGCTTCAAATCCAAGCGAAACACATGATTTAGCTTCAAATCAATGCGAAGTAGAAGGCTTAGCATCAAATCCATGCAACACAAATTATTTAGCTTCTTATACTTGCGATATAAATGATAAAGCTTCAAATGCAGGTGAAACAAACGTGTGATCTTCAAATCCAAGCGTAACACATGATTTAACTTCAAATCAATGGGAAGTAGAAGATTTACTTTCAAATCCATGCGAAACAAATTGTTTAGCTTCAAATACTTGTGATATACATGATTTAGCTTCAGCTGCATGCGAAACAAACGAGTTAGCTTCAAATCCAAGCGAAACACATGATTTAGCTTCAAATCAATGCGAAATAGAAGGCTTAGCATCAAATCCATGCGACACAAATTATTTAGCTTCGTATACTTGCGATATAAGTGATATAGCTTCAAATGCAGGTGAAACAAACGAGTGAGCATTAAATCCAAGCGTAACACATGATTTAACTTCAAATCAATGCGAAGTAGAAGATTTACCTTCAAATCCATGCGAAACAAATGGTTTAGCTTCAAATACTTGTGATATACATGATTTAGCTTCACCTGCACGCGAAACAAACGAGTTAGCTTCAAATCCAAGCGAAACACATGATTTAGCTTCAAATCAATGCGAACTAGAAGGCTTAGCATCAAATCTATGGAGCACAAATTATTTAGCTTCTTATACTTGCGATATAAGTGATAATGCTTCAAATGCAGGTGAAACAAACGAGTGATTTTCAAATCCAAGCGTAACACATGATTTAACTTCAAATCAATGGGAAGTAGAAGATTTACCTTCAAATCCATGCGAAACAAATGGTTTAGCTTCAAATATTTGTGATATACATGATTTTGCTTCAGCTGCATGCGAAACAAACGATTTAGCTTCACACCCATGGGAAACACATGATTTAACTTCAAATCAATGCGAAGTAGAAGGCTAGCATCAAATCCATGCAACACAAATTATTTAGCTTCTAATACTTGCGATATTAGTGATAAAGCTTCAAATGCAGGCGAAACAAACAAGTGATCTTCAAATCCAAGCGTAACACATGATTTAACTTCAAATCAATACGAAATAGATGGCTTAGCATCAAATCCATGCGACACACATTATTTAGGTCCATATACTTGCGATATAAGTGATATAGCTTCAAATGCAGGCGAAACAAACGAGTGATCTTCAAATCCAAGCGTAACACATGATTTAACTTCAAATCAATGCGAAGTAGAAGATTTAGGTTCAAATCCATGCGAAACAAATGGTTTAGCTTCAAATACTTGTGATATACATGATTTAGCTTCAACTGCATGCGAAACAAACGAGTTAGCTTCAAATCCAAGCGAAACACATGATTTAGCTTCAAATCAATGCGAAATAGAAGGCTTAGCATCAAATCCATGCAACACAAATTATTTAGTTTCTTATACTTGCGATATAAGTGATAAAGCTTCAAATGCAGGTGAATCAAACGAGTGAGCATTAAATACAAGCGTAACACATGATTTAACTTCAAATCAATGCGAAGTAGAAGATTTACCTCCAAATCCATGCGAAACAAATGGTTTAGCTTCAAATACTTGTGATATACATGATTTAGCTTCAGCTGCACGCGAAACAAACGAGTTAGCTTCAAATCCAAGCGAAACGCATGATTTAGCTTCAAATCAATGCGAAGTAGAAGGCTTAGCATCAAATCCATGCAACACAAATTATTTAGCTTCTTATACTTACGATATAAGTGATAAAGCTTCAAATGCAGGCGAAACAAACGAGTGAGCTTTAAATCCAAGCGTAACACATGATTTAACTTCAAATCAATGCGAAGTAGAAGATTTACCTTCAAATCCGTGCGAATCAAATGGCATAGCTTCAAATACTTGTGATATACATGATTTAGCTTCAACTGCATGCGAAACAAACGAGTTAGCTTCAAATCCAAGCGAAACACATGATTTAACATCAAATCAATGGGAAGTAGAAGATTTACCTTGAAGTCCATGCAAAACGAATGGTTTAGCTTCAAATACTTGTGATATACATGATTTAGTTTCAGCTGCATGCGAAACAAACGAGTTAGCTCCAAATCCAAGCGAAACACATGATTTAGCTTCAAATCAATGCGAACTAGAAGGCTTAGCATCAAATCCATGGAGCACAAATTATTTAGCTTCTTATACTTGCGATATAAGTGATAAAGCTTCAAATGCAGGTGAAACAAACGAGTGATTTTCAAATCCGAGCGTAACACATGATTTAACTTCAAATCAATGGGAAGTGGAAGATTTACCTTCAAATCCATGCGAAACAAATGGTTTTGCTTCAAATACTTGTGATATACATGATTTTGCTTCAGCTGCATGCGAAACAAACGATTTACCTTCACACCCATGGGAAACACATGATTTAACTTCAAATCAATGCGAAGTAGAAGGCTAGCATCAAATCCATGCAACACAAATTATTTAGCTTCTAATACTTGCGATATTAGTGATAAAGCTTCAAATGCAGGCGAAACAAACAAGTGATCTTCAAATCCAAGCGTAACACATGATTTAACTTCATATCAATGAGACGTAGAAGATTTCCCTTCAAATCCAAGCGACAAAAATGGGTTAGCTTCAAATACTTGTGGTATACATGATTTAGCTTCAACTGCATGCGAAACAAACGAGTTAGCTTCAAATCCAAGCAAAACACATGATTTAGCTTCAAATCAATACGAAATAGATGGCTTAGCATCAAATCCATGCGACACACATTATTTAGGTCCATATACTTGCGATATAAGTGATATAGCTTCAAATGCAGGCGAAACAAACGAGTGATCTTCAAATCCAAGCGTAACACATGATTTAACTTCAAATCAATGCGAAGTAGAAGATTTAGGTTCAAATCCATGCGAAACAAATGGTTTAGCTTCAAATACTTGTGATATACATGATTTAGCTTCAACTGCATGCGAAACAAACGAGTTAGCTTCAAATCCAAGCGAAACACATGATTTAGCTTCAAATCAATGCGAAATAGAAGGCTTAGCATCAAATCCATGCAACACAAATTATTTAGCTTCTCATACTTGCGATATAAGTGATAAAGCTTCAAATGCAGGCGAAACAAACGAGTGAGCTTTAAATCCAAGCGTAACACATGATTTGACTTCAAATCAATGCGAAGTAGAAGATTTACCTTCAAATCCATGCGAAACAAATGGTTTAGCTTCATATACTTGTGATATACATGATTTAGCTTCAACTGCATGCGAAACAAACGAGTTAGCTTCAAATCCAAGCGAAACACATGATTTAGCTTCAAATCAATGAGAAATAGAAGGCTTAGCATCAAATCCATGCAACACAAATTATTTAGCTTCTTATACTTGCGATATAAGTGAGAAAGCTTCAAATGAAGGCGAAACAAACGAGTGAGCTTTAAATCCAAGCGTAACACATGATTTAACTTCAAATCAATGCGAAGTAGAAGATTTACCTTCAAATCCATGCGAAACAAATGGTTTAGCTTCAAATACTTGTGATATACATGATTCAGCTCCAACTGCATGCGCAACAAACGAGTTAGCTTCAAATCCAAGCGAAACACATGATTTAGCTTCAAATCAATGCGAAGTAGAAGGCTTAGCATCAAATCCATGCAACACAAATTATTTAGTTTCTTATACTTGCGATATAAGTGATATAGCATCAAATGCAGGTGAAACAAACGAGTGAGCTTTAAATCCAAGCGTAACACATGATTTAACTTCATATTAATGAGAAGTAGAAGATTTACCTTCAAATCCAAGCGACAAAAATGGTTTAGCTTCAAATACTTGTGATATACATGATTTAGCTTCAACTGCAGGCGAAACAAACGAGTGATCTTCAAATCCAAGCGTAACACATGATTTAGCTTCAAATCAATGCGAAGTAGAAGATTTAGGTTCAAATCCATGCGAAAAAAATGGTTTAGCTTCAAATATTTGTGATATACATGATTTAGCTTCAGCTGCATGCGAAACAAACTGGTTAGCTTCAAATCCAAGCGAAACACATGATTAAGCTTCAAATCTATGCGAAGTAGAAGGCTTAGCATCAAATCCATGCAACACAAATTATTTAGCTTCTTATACTTGCGATATAAGTGATAAAGCTTCAAATGCAGGCGAAACAAACGAGTGAGCTTCAAATTCAAGCGAAGCACATGATTTAGCTTCAAATCAATGCGAAATAGAAGGCTTAGCATCAAATCCATGCGACACAAATTATTTAGCTTCGTATACTTGCGATATAAGTGATATAGCTTCAAATGCAGGTGAAACAAACGAGTGATCGTCAAATCCAAGCGTAACACATAATTTATCTTGAAATCAATGGGAAGTAGAAGATTTACCTTCAAATCCATGCGAAACAAATGGTTTAGCTTCAAATACTTGTGATATACATGATTTTGCACCAACTGCATGCGAAACAAACGAGTTAGCTTCAAATCCAAGCGAAACACATGATTTAGCATCAAATCGATGCGAAGTAGAAGGCTTAGCATCAAATCCTTGCAACACAAATTATTTAGCTTCTTATACTTGCGATATAAGTGATAAAGCTTCAAATGCAGGCGAAACAAACGAGTGAGCTTTAAATCCAAGCGTAACACATGATTTAACTTCAAATCAATGCGAAGTAGAGATTTACTTCAAATTCGTGCGAAACAGATGGCTTAGCTTCAAATACTTGTGATATACATTATTTAGCTTCAACTGCATGCGAAACAAACGAGTTAGCTTCACATCCAAGCGAAACACATGATTTAGCTTCAAATCAATGCGAAGTAGAAGGCTTAGCATCAAATCCATGCAACACAAATTATTTAGCTTCTTATACTTGCGATATAAGTGATAAAGCTTCAAATGCAGGCGAAACAAACGAGTGAGCTTCAAATTCAAGCGAAGCACATGATTTAGCTTCAAATCAATGCGAAATAGAAGGCTTAGCATCAAATCCATGCGACACAAATTATTTAGCTTCGTATACTTGCGATATAAGTGATATAGCTTCAAATGCAGTGAAACAAACGAGTGATCGTCAAATCCAAGCGTAACACATGATTATCTTCAAATCAATGGGAAGTAGAAGATTTACCTTCAAAACCATGCGAAACAAATGGTTTAGCTTCAAATACTTGTGATATACATGATTTTGCATCAACTGCATGCGAAACAACGAGTTAGCTTCAAATCCAAGCGAAACACATGATTTAGCTTCAAATCAATGCGAAGTAGAAGGCTTAGCATCAAATCCATGCAACACAAATTATTTTAGCTTCTCATACTTGCGATATAAGCGATAAAGCTTCAAATGCAGCCGAAACAAACGAGTGAGCTTAATCCAAGCGTAACACATGATTTAACTTTCAAATCAATGCGAAGTAGAAATATTTACCTTCAAAATCCGTGCGAATCAAATGGCATAGCTTCAAATACTTGTGATATACATGATTTAGCTTCAACTGCATGCGAAACAAACGAGTTAGCTTCAAATCCAAGCGAAACACATGATTTAGCTTCAAATCAATGCGAAGTAGAAGGCTTAGCATCAAATCCATGCGACACAAATTATTTAGCTTCGTTTACCTTGCAATATAAGTGATATAGCTTCAAATGCAGGTGAAACAAACGAGTGATCTTCAAATCCAAGCGTAACACTTGATTTATCTTCAAATCAATGCGAAGTAGAAGATTTACCTTCAAATCCATGCTAAACAAATGGTTTAGCTTCAAATACTTGTGATATACATGATTTAGCTTCAACTGCACGCGAAACAAAACGAGTTAGCTTCTAATCCAAGCGAAACACATGATTTAGCTTCAAATCAATGCGAAGTAGAAGGCTTAGCATCAAATCCATGCGACACAAATTATTTAGCTTCGTATACTTGCGATAAAGTGATAAAGCTTCAAATGCAGCCGAAACAAACGAGTGAGCTTTAAATCCAAGCGTAACACATGATTTAACTTCAAATCAATGCGAAGTAGAAGATTTACCTTCAAATCCGTGCGAATCAAATGGCATAGCTTCAAATACTTGTGATATACATGATTTAGCTTCAACTGCATGCGAAACAAACGAGTTAGCTTCAAATCCAAGCGAAACACATGATTTAGCTTCAAATCAATGCGAAGTAGAAGATTTACCTTCAAATCCATGCGAAACAAATGATTTAGCTTCAAATACTTGTGATATACATGATTTAGCTTCAGCTGCATGCGAAACAAACGAGTTAGCTTCAAATCCAAGCGAAAACACATGATTTAGCTTCAAAATGAATGCGAAATAGAGGGATTGGCATCAAATCCATGCGACACAAATTACTTAGCTTCGTATACCTTGCGATATATGTGATATAGCTTTCAAATGCAGGTGAAACAAACGAGTGATCTTCAAATCCAAGCGTAACACATGATTTAACTTCAAATCAAGCGAAGTAGTAGATTTAGGTTCAAATCCATGCGAAACAAATGGTTTAGCTTCAAATACTTGTGATATACATGATTTAGCTTCAACTGCATGCGATACAAACGAGTAAGCTTCAATCAAGCGAAACACATGATTAGCTTCAATCAATGTGAAGTAGAAGGCTTAGCATCAAATCCATGCAACACAAATTATTTAGCTTCTTATACTTGCGATATAAGTGATAAAGCTTCAAATGCAGGTGGAACAAACGAGTGATCTTCAAATCCAAGCGTAACACATGATTTAACTTCAAATCAATGGGAAGTAGAAGATTTACTTTCAAAATCCATGCGAAACAATGGTTTAGCTTCAAATCCTTGTGATATACACGATTTAGCTTCAGCTGCATGCGAAACAAACGAGTTAGCTTCAAATCAAGCGAAACACATGATTTAGCTTCAAATCAATGTGAAGTAGAAGGCTTAGCATCAAATCAATGCAACACAAATTATTTAGCTTCTTATACTTGCGATATCAAGTGATAAAGATTCAAATGCAGGCGAAACAAACGAGTGAGCTTTAAATCCAAGCGTAACACATGATTTCACTTCAAATCAATGCGAAGTAGTAGATTTACCTTCAAATCCATGCGAAACAAATGGTTTAGCATCTAATACTTGTGATATACATAATTTAGCTTCAGCTGCATGCGAAACAAACGAGTTAGCTTCAAATCCAAGCGAAAACACATGATTTAGCTTCAAATCAATGCGAAATAGAAGGCTTAGCATCAAATCCATGCAACACAAAATTATTTAGCTTCTTATACTTGCGATATAAGTGATAAAGCTTCAAATGCAGGCGAAACAAACGAGTGAGCTTCAAATTCAAGCGAAGCGCATGATTTAGCTTCAAATCAATGCGAAATAGAAGGCTTAGCATCAAATCCATGCGACACAAATTATTTAGCTTCGTATACTGCGATATAAGTGATATAGCTTCAAATGCAGGTGAAACAAACGAGTGATCGTCAAATCCAAGCGTAACACATAATTTATCTTGAAATCAATGGGAAGTAGAAGATTTACTTCAAATCCATGCGAAACAAATGGTTTAGCTTCAAATACTTGTGATATACATGATTTTGCACCAACTGCATGCGAAACAAACGAGTTAGCTTCAAATCCAAGCGAACAACACATGATTTAGCATCAAAATCGATGCGAAGTAGAAGGCTTAGCATCAAATCCTTGCAACACAAATTATTTAGCTTCTAATACTTGCGATATAAGTGATAAAGCTTCAAATGCAGGCCGAAACAAACCGAGTGAGCTTTAAATCCAAGCGTAACACATGATTTAACTTCAAATCAATGCGAAGTAGAAGATTTACCTTCAAATTCGTGCGAAACAGATGCTTAGCTTCAAATACTTGTGATATACATTATTTAGCTTCAACTGCATGCGAAACAAACGAGTTAGCTTCAAATCCAAGCGAAACACATGATTTAGCTTCAAATCAATGCGAAGTAGAAGGCTTAGCATCAAATCCATGCAACACAAATTATTTAGCTTCTTATACTTGCGATATAAGTGATAAAGCTTCAAATGCAGGCGAAACAAACGAGTGAGCTTCAAATTCAAGCGAAGGCACATGATTTAGCTTCAAATCAATGCGAAATGAGAGGCTTAGCATCAAATCCATGCGACACAAATTATTTAGCTTCGTATACTTGCAATATAAGTGATATAGCTTCAATGCAGGTGAAACAAACGAGTGATCTTCAAATCCAAGCGTAACACTTGATTTATCTTCAAATCAATGCGAAGTTGAAGATTTACCTTCAAATCCATGCTAAACAAATGGTTAGCTTCAAATACTTGTGATATACATGATTAGCTTCAACTGCACGCGAAACAAACCGAGTTAGCTTCTAATCCAGCGAAACACATGATTTAGCTTCAAATCAATGCGAAGTAGAAGGCTTAGCATCAAATCCATGCAACACAAATTATTAGCTTCTTATACTTGCGATATAAGTGATAAAGATTCAAATGCAGGCGAAACAAACGAGTGAGCTTTAAATCCAAGCGTAACACATGATTTCACTTCAAATCAATGCGAAGTAGTAGATTTACCTTCAAATCCATGCTAAACAAATGGTTTAGCTTTCAAATACTTGTGATATACATGATTTAGCTTCAACTGCACGCGAAACAAACGAGTTAGCTTCTAATCCAAGCGAAACACATGATTAGCTTCAATCAATGCGAAGTAGAAGGCTTAGCATCAAATCCATGCGACACAAATTATTTAGCTTCGTATACTTGCGATATAAGCTGATAAAGCTTCAAATGCAGCCGAAACAAACGAGTGAGCTTTAAATCCAAGCGTAACACATGATTTAACTTCAAATCAATGCGAAGTAGAAGATTTACCTTCAAATCCGTGCGAATCAAATGGCATAGCTTCAAATACTTGTGATATACATGATTTAGCTTCAACTGCATGCGAAACAAACGAGTTAGCTTCAAATCCAAGCGAAACACATGATTTAGCTTCAAATCAATGCGAAGTAGAAGATTTACCTTCAAATCCATGCAGAAACAAATGATTTAGCTTCAAATACTTGTGATATACATGATTTAGCTTCAGCTGCATGCCGAAACAAACGAGTTAGCTTCAAATCCAAGCGAAACACATGATTTAGCTTCAAATGAATGCGAAATAGAGGGATTGGCATCAAATCCATGCGACAACAAATTACTTAGCTTCGTATACTTGCGATATATGTGATATAGCTTCAAATGCAGGTGAAACAAACGAGTGATCTTCAAATCCAAGCGTAACACATGATTTAACTTCAAATCAAAGCGAAGTAGTAGATTTAGGTTCAAATCCATGCGAAACAAATGGTTTAGCTTCAAATACTTGTGATAAACATGATTTAGCTTCAACTGCATGCGATACAAACGAGTAAGCTTCAAATCCAAGCGAAACACATGATTTAGCTTCAAATCAATGTGAAGTAGAAGGCTTAGCATCAAATCCATGCAACACAAATTATTTAGCTTCTTATACTTGCGATATAAGTGATAAAGCTTCAAATGCAGGTGGAACAAACGAGTGATCTTCAATCCAAGCGAAACACATGATTTAGCTTCAAATCAATGTGAAGTAGAAGGCTTAGCATCAAATCCATGCAACACAAATTATTTAGCTTCTTATACTTGCGATATAAGTGATAAAGATTCAAATGCAGGCGAAACAAACGAGTGAGCTTTAAATCCAAGCGTACACATGATTTCACTTCAAATCAATGCGAAGTAGTAGATTTACCTTCAAATCCATGCGAAACAAATGGTTTAGCTTCAAATACTTGTGATATACATGATTCAGCTCCAACTGCATGCGCAACAAACGAGTTAGCTTCAAATCCAAGCGAAACACATGATTTAGCTTCAAATCAATGCGAAGTAGAAGGCTTAGCATCAAATCCATGCAACACAAATTATTTAGTTTCTTATACTTGCGATATAAGTGATATAGCATCAAATGCAGGTGAAACAAACGAGTGAGCTTTAAATCCAAGCGTAACACATGATTTAACTTCATATTAATGAGAAGTAGAAGATTTACCTTCAAATCCAAGCGACAAAAATGGTTTAGCTTCAAATACTTGTGATATACATGATTTAGCTTCAACTGCAGGCGAAACAAACGAGTGATCTTCAAATCCAAGCGTAACACATGATTTAGCTTCAAATCAATGCGAAGTAGAAGATTTAGGTTCAAATCCATGCGAAAAAAATGGT